>NW_012119932.1:2082134-2088021 GCF_000951035.1 Colobus angolensis palliatus
ACACTCTAATTTTAATCAAACACATTAGGTTGGTATCCAGGGCGATATGAGCCACAGCTCCAATAGGAGATAGGCGATTGAACACAATGCTTTCCATCATGGAAACCTCTTCTCATTATGGCCATGAGAAGAATTTACAAATTGCTCCCTTGCAATCCCAATTTGAGAGATTTAAGTTTTCCAAGAAACAAGAGAATTATCAACACTGGAGAAACCCCTCAAAATTACTATTCACTATACTAAAAGGTGAGATAGTTCTATGATAAATCTTCATTGCATACCAAAATATACAATTACCATAAAAGATGTGCCTGCCTGGTGATGGGGGAGTAATAAAATTCTGCTCATTTCAATAGTAGGAATTGATAGATGCTTTCAATAAGAACCTTAAATAACATTCATAACAGCTAAGGAAGCATCTTTCATTCGGGATCAGATACACTTTACATTTAAATTCTTCTTTTGCGATTTTAACTACAGTTGAATAATAGGAAGATAATTTTAGTGCTGTGTTATTTTGGCCATTAGTTTTAATTTATGGAGATGAAATATAGGCTTCCTATTTGTCACTGGGTTTTGCCATTTACTCCTTTTAATTTTATGTATTGCTGAGCCCTGGAGGAGAGAGTATGAAGCTGCAACTCTCTCTCTCTCTCTCTGTTCTTTTTTTTTAAGATAGGATCTCCCTATGTTATCCAGGCTGGTCACGAAATCCTGGACTCAAGTAATCCTCCCGCCTCAGCCTCCCAAGTAACTGGGACTACAGGTGTGAACTACCACGCCCAGCAATGCTGCAACTTTTAAATAAATTCAGTCACCTGAGGACCACTGAATTTCCTGGGCCTCCATGGAAAGGTACTGAAGTGTCCACATATACCACCATCAACAGAACTCTAACGTATACACAGTAGGTGCTCAATAAAGAGAGGGCAACTGGGAAGGACCTCCTTCTTAGCAACGATAATTTTCCTTTGCAGGTGAAACAGCTCAACATGCAAGTGACTGGCACTCACCACAACTTCTTGATGATCCTCTCTTCCTCATGAAGATATTTTTGTCTCTCTTGCTCCACCAGGACGCGCTGTCGCTGCACGGGATCCTCCAGTCTCTTCATTGTTTCCATCACTTTGCCACTGATTTCCAGCTCGGCCTTCTTCATCATCGCCCTCAGCAGTTCCTGGTTCTGCAGCTGTGAACACAAAAAATCAACTTCAGTGGGCTCTGCCTGCCTGAAATGGAGGTGAGTGAATGCCTTGAAGTCTTCAGAGTACTTTGGGTAGACAGCCCTGTGGCTGAATCTTTACTTATTTCAATGAGAAAGGAAAGGGAGCAAAGACTGTACATAATGTGGCTTCTTCCACCAACGTCTGAATTTTGGCAGCCAACTGACAACCAGACTGCCTGCAAGACAAAGGATCCTTTTTCTACTCTGGTCAATGTATCACGGACAATGGGCATAAACTCTCATTGATGTATCTTTACAGAGAGCAGCACAGGGCACCTGCTTTGGAGCCAAGAAGACTTTGGGTCAAATCGCATATTCTCTCCCTAGCCCACTGTGAGGCTTTGGGCCTATTACTTAGACTCCCTTGGTCTTCCTTTCCTTACCTCTAAGGATGGGGAATCCACTTTCCTTGGCCATTCTTGAGGGCTACATGAAATACCACATGGTATAGAATGGGAAACTCAACACGTGGTGATTTGGCTATGAAATATATCAGTATCAGTTCAAAGAGGGTCTGTGTCCTTCTCGTTCATATGATTCCATGTACCACGTACCACAAAAAACACAGACCCTTAAAACATAGGACTTTAATGTTGGCAATGATAATGATTCTAGATGAGTCCAGGGTTCTTGGCAATTTATGAATTTCTCTAGATTGGAGGTGGGCTACCTGTATACAGAAGCTCACAATTTCCAAACAGTTCCCAGAACATTCTTGTTTCTCATCCCAGAGAATATAGGAGGTGGGAGCTTTATTCAAGCTTCACAAGAGTCTAGTTGAACACTTGAGTCCCTGGAGCAGGACAATTTTCTAACGGCAGATCCATCAAGTGAATTCACTCAATCAGCCTCCACAACAATAATGATATTATGCCTAGTATATTATCCCTAAAGTTCCACTGAAATATCATTTAACAAATTTCAATGGTTTCCTTTAACAAATTTGAATGGTCTCCTTTGTTTTCCAGTTTCATGAACTGGTTTATTGTCTCATGGGGGTGATGATGTCTTTGTCAACCGTCCATTATCCATGTAAATTGAGGGGAAATGCAATATGACCATGTCACCACCTGCATAAAACCACATCATGCCTTCTGTTTTCTCTGAATAAAGATAAAACATTTCAACACAGGCCACAAGCAGAACCACCATTAGGTCCCAACATTAGTGCTGCATGGTGATGAACTGGCTTCCGGGGAAAGACTGCCTGGGTTCAACTTCCAGTTTTATCACTTAGTAGATGTGTGACCATGGGCAAGCTATTAACCTCTGTGTCTATCCAAAAATGGGTAGTAATATCTCATAGCCCGTAGGTTGGTCATGGAGACTCAGTGAGACAATAAAATAAAGTGTCTGGCTCCAATCTAGACCTGAGCACATACCAGCCATTGCTATCAGGGGGCATGAACTAGTGGGTGGAGCCTGACGTTTTGTCTGGGAGGGAACCACATAGAAATGTGCCACTTTTGGTTAGTTTCTCAACAGGACTCATGATCATGCTCTCACACCACTTTTGCTAATGTCTTTTTATTGCGGTCTTAAAAACCAGTCAGTCACTATTTTGCTAAAAGGCACCTTTTTTTTTTTGTTTGTTTGTTTTTTTTGAGATGGAATTTCACTCTTGTTGCCCAGGCTGGAGTGCGATGGCATGATCTCGGTTCACTGCAACCTCTGCCTCCTGGGTTCAAGCGATTCTCCTGCCTTAGCCTCCTGAGTAGCTGGGATTACAGGCATGCACCACCACACCCGGCTAATTTTGTATTTTTAGTAGAGACGGGGTTTCTCCATGTTGGTCAGGCTGGTCTCGAACTCCCGACCTCAGGTGATCCACCCACCTCGGCCTCCCAAAGTGCTGGGATTACAGGCGTGAGCCACCATGCAAGGCCAAAAAGCTCCATTTTTAGAGACATTGTACAGAGAACAACATCCTCCTATGCTCTCTCTGGCTACAGCCCATTCTCTAGGCACTGGGCAGACTGGTCCCTTCCCTTGTGGCTGATCTCCCTCCCTGCATGCACCTAGCACTCTGCTCCAGTCATACATCATTTCAGTTCTTCATAGGGGCCAGGCTCCTTTTTTGTTTTTTGTTTTTCTGAGACAGAGTCTCCCTCTGTCGCCCAGGGTGGAGCGCAGTGGTGTGATCACAGCTCACTGCAACCTCCGCCAGACTCCTTTTTGCCAGGCCTTTGCACCTGCTCTTCCCATCTCCCAGAATTCTCTTCCCTCCACCTGGTTAATTTCTGCCCTCCACAGAGTCTCTGGTACACTGTATCTGGCATATTAGCAGAAAACTCAAAACACATCTGTTGAATGAATGAACTGAATGAATCAGTAACATTGATAAGAACAGGCAACAATGAAGAATCCAAAATTCTTCTCTAAATGGTTGAAACCTGCTGTGACTCATGGGCTCAGATAGCTGTTGGGATCAGCTCTTCCATGCCTTGTCTTGCTCTCACTGCAGGGATGTGGCAGGGCTACAGGTGAGCACTGTTCATATCGGTCAGTTAGCCACACACAGCAATACCACGTACTATCAAGATGATTCACTCAACTTCAGTCCCTGTGTCTAATCCCACAGAGCTCCTGCCTTTGAAGGGGTGGGGGAATGAGTGATGACAGGGATGTGAGGGGAAAATGAGTAGATAATTAAAGGGGTCTAAGAGTGACCAATGCCTGGATCCCAACTGAGAGATTCTCATTTTACCGGTCTGAGGTACTGTCTGGTTGCTGGGAATTTCTAAAACTCCTCAGATTATTTGATTTGCCACCAAGGATGATTTCATGGCCTAAGCAAAGGGCTTTTGAATAGACAGATGATGTCACTGTGCCATGGGCTATGGGGCACAGCAGAGCACCTAACCCTCCTGCCCAAATTTTAAAACAAGCTTACGTAAATCTGGGGTCTGGTTAGTTAGTGGATATTAACACTGGATATCATGCTAGACATCATTGGTGAAATATCTGAAATTCATAAAATTGAAAGGTGGGCAAAGTGAGGCCCTGAGAAGTCAAAGGACATGTTCAGGGTCTGCTCGGCAATTATAGAGCACAGTTAGGATTAGAACCAGGTCTTCTGAATTCAACTCATCAATTTCCCCAGCACCCCAAGTTGTTCTTCTAGCAAGGCAGGGAGCATGCCATTCTGTTCACAGCTATAAGCAGTGTGTGGCACATGGTAGGTCCCCAACACATACAGTTGACACTTGAACAACACAGGTTAGAACTGCATGCGTGGGTCCACTTGTATGTAGATTTCCTTCCTCTTCTGCCACCCCTGAGACAGCAAGACCAACCCCTTCTCTTCCTCAATCTATTCAATGAGAAGACGATGAGGATCAAGACCTTTATGATGATCTACTTCCACCTAATGAATAGTAAATATATTTTCCCTTCCTTATGATTTTCTTAATAACATTTTCTTTCCTTCAACTTACTTTATTGTTAGAATACAGTATGTATTTGAGACAGCAGGCATATGAAAAAAACAAATACAGTGTACAATACGTGCAACACACAAGATGTGTTAATCAACGATTATTGGTAAGGCTTCCACTCAGCAGTAGGCTATTAGTAGTTAAGTTTTGGGGAGCCAAAAGCTATGGATTTCTTACCGCGTGAGGGGTCAGCACCCCTAATCCCCCTGTTGTTCAAGGCACAACTGTATTTGCTTTATGAATGAATCACAATATAATGTTTCTGAGAAGAGTAAGAACATATTGGAAGAATACAACCGGGCATAATGTTTAAACGCAACTAGACTTACTCCACTAGAAGAGGAGGAGAGGGAAAGGCTCTGTTTCAATTCTAGGCTTTGTTATCCTCCTGTCTAGAAAGCGGGGCCTTACAGGATCCTGCTGAGGGTACTAAAGAGGGAAGCTGTCATAGCTCACTGGCTGGCACGTGGGCAATGAGGAGTGAGTCGTGAATGAACAGTGTCTACACAGGTTCTCTGTCTGCTTTCCCAGTCCCCCCACCCTCCCTGCCTGGTGTTCTTGCCACTGTCTCCAGGCTGCAGGACAGTTCCTGCTTATCTGAGCACAGTGTAAAAAAGTGCTAAATATAGAATGTGGATCACCATCTTTCTCTAAATGCTTCAAGTCAATTAGTTAATGGAAACTCAAATTGTTAAGTTGGTTTTTGCTTAAGAGGTGATACCTGCATTTTAATAGTTAAAATCAATTGTCTTGAGGCACAAAGTTTACAAACAATAAAACATATCCATCTTAAGTACACAGTTCAATGAATTTTGACAAATGTATACACAGATGTAATCACTGCTGAAAAGACAGCTAAATATTTTATCACCCTAAAAAATTCCTTTGGGAACTTTTGCAATCAATCCCCAACCCCCAGCCCAAAAAACCACCAGTCTGCTGTCTGTCATCACAGATGAGTTCTTTGTGTTCTAGAACGTTATAAAAATGGAATTATATAACATGTGCTCCTTTGTGTCCAGCTTCTTTTGTTCAGAATATTTTTTTTCTGAGATCCAGCCCTGTTGTTGAGTTTTTCAGTGATTCGTTCTTTTATTGCTGAGTGGCACTTCATTGTACAAATGGATATAGCAAAATTTTAATATTTGTGTACATTGACTTGATTCTTGTGACCTTGCTCAAGTCATTTATTTCTTTTCTTTCTTTTTTTTTTTTTTATATATAT
>NW_012119932.1:2088702-2101484 GCF_000951035.1 Colobus angolensis palliatus
TTTTTCATATTAAAACAATCTTGCATTCCTGGAATAAAACCCCAGGATAATGTATTATCCTTTTTATATATTACTGGATTCAGTTACTAATGTTTTCTTAAGGATTTGTTACATATATTTTCATGAGGGATATTGGTTTGTGGTTTTCTTTTCTTATAATATCTTTGTCTGGTTTTGCTCTTAGGGTAATGCAGGCTTCATAAAATGAGTTAGGAAGTATTCTCTGTTTTCTAAAAGAGTTTCTTTCTTTCAATACTTTAAAGATGTCATTCCACTGTTCTGACTTGCCTTTTGTTTCTGATGAGAAGTTGGCATTAATTCTTAATTATGATTCCCTGTATGTAATGGGTTTTCTCTCCACCCCCCAGCTGCTTTGAAGATTTTTCCGTTTATCCCTGGTGTTTAGCAATTTGATTACCATGTGCTTTGGTGTAATTTCCATTGTGCTTACCATTCTAGGGGTTCATTGAGCTTTTTTCGTCTGTGGATTTACAGCTTTCATCAAATTTGGAAAAAATTCAGTCATTACCTTTTTGAATATTTTTCTCTTTCCACTTAAGCTCTTATTAATATTGTCTCACTGGTCACTACATTTTAATTCATTTTCTTTAGTCTTTTGTGTCTCTATACTTCAGTTTGAACAGTTTCCTTTGCTGTTTTCAGAATGACTGACATTTTGGACAGTGGTTAGTCTTCTGTTAAGCACATTTGGATATTGTTTTTCAACTCTTGAAAGCTCCACTTGGATATTTTTTATATCTGCCATTTCTTTCCTCATTATATTCATGTCTTCCTTTAAATCCGTAGGAAAAATTATAATAGCTGTTTTGAAGTCCCTGTTGCTGATTTCATCATCCCTGCCATGTCTGGTCGGTTTCTCTTGAGAAATTTTCTTAAGGTTATAGGTCACATTTTTCAGCATCATCACATGTCTAGTAATTTTTGAGTGGATATTGGGCATGGAGCTTTCAATTTTGTTGTTTTCCTTTACAGATTTTGGATTTTCTCTGGTCGACAGTCCAGTTACTTGTGGATCAACTTTGTCCTTTAAAGGCTTATTTTTAAGCTGTTAGGTTAAATCTAGGGTAGTCTTTCCTCTGGGGCTAGTTAAGTCCTAAGACTGAGGCACAGTCCTTCTCCAATCTCTACAAAATGCCCAGGTGCTCAACAAGGCCGCTTCGCTTTTTGCTTTTCAAAACATGAACATCTCCCAGGCCTGTGTGAACTTCGGGAACTTTTTGGCTTACAGCCCCCCACTTAGTCTTTGCCTGGCTGAGCAGTTGCTTTCATACTGTACATCCTTGGCTTAACATTCAATACAGACCCATTTATTGATGTAGTTCTTTCTCTGCAGAGCTTTCTTGTATTTGGTACTCCAGTCCACCAATTCTAGCTGTTTCAGCTCTCTAAACTTTGGTCTTATCTCCTCAACTCACTGTCAGTGCCACACTTGGGTTTTTCCTTCCTGCACCAAGATTTGAAAAGTGCCTCCAGGCAGAAAGCTGCGTCAATTGTAGGTTTTTTTCCCATTCTCTTAAGGATTACAGTCCTGTCTAATTTCTGAAAACATTTGTTTCATACGTTTGCTTATTTTTCAGTTTTCTAGTTGTCAACAGTGGCGAGGTGGGGGGCAAGTAGAGTTGCAGTTATTCCTTATAGCAGGAAACCTAATTTATTGGAAATGCCTTGACATTTTTATAAGCACTCTTAGACAGAAACAATGCTCTTGTCCATTAAAATTTCAATTGGACTAAATAAGTTATCCAAATCACTTCATGGAAAAACTAGAAAACTGCCTAAACCTAATTCCACCCACCTGAAAATGGGCCTATATCTCACATACTCAATTTTGATTTCTTAGGTAAAATCTAAGACTGTCAGTCTTGCCAACAATGGATAATGTAATTGGACTGATTTTGCTGTCTAGCAGTGACATGGAACAGTGGTTATACCACGAATCAGAAAGTTTCAGGAGGAAAGCCAGACCTCAGAATGACTCCCGATCCCACCTGGATCCACTCCCTCAGGCTTCAGGGAACAAGACAAGGAATGCCTGGTCACAGCTATATAACTCATGTTATTGGGGTGCTGTCTCCCCATGTTAGAAAGCCTCTTGTTGTCTGAAGATCTGACTAGAGCTTGGTACATTGTAAGCAGCCTAATCTTCAAGCCCTGTGCTAGTTCTGTTTATTACTTTTTCTTGGCAGGGGAAATGGGTCTGTTGCACATGGGAAACTCCAACATGCTTTTCTCGGGGATCTGCATTCCCATGACCATTGTTATGCACCTCAGAAGACAAATGAGACCCTGGCATATTTCTGTGAGGCGCTATCTTATAAAAAGACACATTACGGAAACTGTGTTGAATTTTATCATTTCAAATACAAGAGCTCTGTGCACTACTATGTTTATTTTTTATGTTGATATTTTACCTTCTCCTTCTCTTGGAAAGAGATAGTAAATTCTCAGGAGTCCTACAAATGTAATGCTAAGTTCAGAACAACCCAATTTTTTATTGATCAGGAAGCAGAATAAAGAGATTGGGTCCAAGGAAAAAATTGTGGGGATGAAAGAAGTAGGAGGTCTCCATTCTCTCTTTAGGCCAAGTCTTATCTGGCCTCCACAGAACCTGTACTATCTCTTCCAGAAGCTTCTCTCTCTCTCCTCAACCACCCACAGGGAGGGGCAGAAGTGCAGTCACTTCTGTGGATATGGGATGACTTTGGTAAAATCCAAGTACTGTGGCATTCTGGGAAAAAGATGTGCATTATTTAGAAAAAAATGGGCTTTTTTCAAAATGACATCAGGAAAGGTAACAGGCAAATATAATCATCATTGGAGGAGAACATCTGTTAGGTACAAAACCTTGAGAAAATCCTTTCTTGTTGTTGCTAGCTAATTACAGACCCGACTGTTACTTGGGAATGGGAATATCATGCTATAAAGGTTCCGTAGGGGTCTCATACCAGTTGTAGCTAGCGGAGAACATATTAGATTTGCCACTGGGAATGAGGTGCATTGTTTGAAGTCAAGGCTTTAAGTCATTGGTAATAGTTGACTATCTCAACATTTCCAGGAGGTGTCTTCATGGACTAAGCATTCATATTACCTGAGAGCAGGAGTTTTTACCCTGGAATGTTCTAGAGTCACCAGTGCCTAGCCTCCAGTCCGTGCCAGTGAAGTCAGACTCTGGCCATGGTGCCTGAGCACTGGCATTTTTGTTAAGGGTTTCAGGTAATTCTAATGAGTAGCCAGGATTGAGAACCTCTCTTGGACTGATAACTCCTGTGAAACTGGAGAGCAGAAGATAACATGGACAAGCTTTTAGTGGTTCCCTTGATCTTCTGCTTAGGTTCCCTTTGTCCCTTTGAAATCTACCCAACCCACTGTGTCTGCAACAAATTTCTGTTCCTGAGAATACTCCATCAATTTTGAAAATGAAATGCTCAAATAGGATATGCTCTACAGTCTAGGATTTTCCAGTGATTTAATTATCTAATTACTGGAGCTGGCTGCCAAGCACAAATGGTTTTATTCAGTTTCACTATTTTATAACACAGTTCAAAGAACATTTGAATTTCTAATTCAATTTTTGTTCTTTTGAGACTAGTCTAGTGTTTCGTATATCTCTAATGATAGCTCCATTATTGGACTTATAACCACTGTGGGACTGCTGTTCATTTTTGGTATATAATACTGCACATGTTGAAGGAGAATTGGTGCTGAGATAGCTTAATTATTCTAAACTGTTTTTGTCTTACGTAGACTCCCATGATTGAAAAGACAGAAGTTTGATGGGGAGGAAAGCTGAATGAGACCCAGGGAATACAAAGACAGAGGTAGAAACAGGAACAGCCAGGTTAGGAAGCACCATACTTATGTTCCCTGTGAGTCTGCACTTTAGAACTGCCCAACCTCCCAGGCTCAAAAGCACATTTGCTCACTGTTCTTTATTCCCAGAAAGCCAGAAAAGTTGAGTAGTTCTGGAACAATAAAGAAACTTGTGTGGTTAACACAGCATTCCCAGACCTTGACCAAAGACCTTCTTTGTTTAAGAAAACTGCTCTTTTCCACAAAGCTGCACAGTTCAAGGGTTGCGAGGAGAGACAAGTGTGGGAGATCCGTCCCAGCCGGCCACAGCACCAAACTACACCCGCCACTGATGGGGTGATGCTGTAGCGACAGACATCAAGATAGCCTTGGTATCAAATTCACCTCTAACACCTGTGAAATTCCCAGGGGAAGTGTGGCATTTATGCTAAAGCAATTCCATGCCTGTCCCCAAACCAACAAATGCTCACTTTTGAGAGCAGTTAGGTATTTCCATACAAATGATATGTATGTTTTTCTTACAGGGGTGCAATGAGGAAGTAACAATTTCCAAACGGCCAGCAGATGGTGCCAAAAGGCAGGAGCAGTGAAAGGAGGGGCTTAACCTCCGGGAGCCCCACGTAAGAAGGAACTTGGGAGCTGAGGGGCCCCCTCTGAACTGCAGTTGTGTCCTTTGGCCTGCAGAGTACTTAGTAATCGGTTTTTAATTACTTTCCAACATTTTAAAATGGTGGTAATTCATATAAAACCTGTGTCTCCAGATTCGCTTGAAATACTGAAATATCTAGAAACACTGGGTACTAATTCTATCAGGTTAACAACCAGTTGGAACTGAGTGGCTACTAGCCTTTAAAGGGGCCAATTTACTGTGGTCTCTCCTCCGTTTCACTTACAATTACTGCCTGGACACTGAAGACATGTAACTTTGTCACCCCTGACACAACCCAGCCCAACCTGTACACTTCATTTCATTGCAATGTGTCTTTAAAATTGCAAAGCGAGGAGAAGCTAATGCAAAGGGATGGGACCATCATAGATGATACGATTCAATAGGATATTTAAATGAATTTGCATCAGATGTCCAAGGTATCTGCGATGTTGCCTAAGAGACAGAGTAGCCTTTGGAGGTGTGAGCATTCGCTCTTCTAGCAACCCTCATGATCTATGCTGGGACATCGGGGCAGGTCTCTCAAACCAGCTGCCTTTCAGTGGGTTTTCTGGTAGGCAGAGGGCAAGGGGAAATTGTTTTCTTAGCCTTCATTAGGTGGTTAAATAACATAGGGCTTGTGCCATCGCTGTGCTGAAGAAGAACTGTGATTGGAAGCCTTTTTCCTATTAGAGGAAAGGGCTCAGGAGGTTGCATCCCCATGGCTGCTCCAGAATCCTGGATACATTTATCTTTTTTTTTTTTTGAGACATAGTCTCAGTCTACTGCCCAGGCTGGAGTGCAGTGGTGCTATCCCGGCTCACTGCAACCTCCGCCTCCCATGTTCAAGTGATTCTCGTGCCTCAACCTCCCCAGTAGCTGGGATTACAGGAACACACCACCAGGCCCTACTAATTTTTGTATTTTTAGTAGAAATGGTGTTTCACCATGTTGGCCAGGCTGGTCTCGAAGTCCTGACCTCAAGTGATCCACCTGCCTCGGCCTTCCAAAGTGCTGAGATTACAGGCGTGAGCCATGACACCTGGCCCTATCTTCTAGCAACATTTGGATTATGAGCTTCTGGAAGTCAGGGAGGATGTCTGTATAGAGACTAGGCCTGCACTGTATCCTCAACGCCTAACCTACCAGCCAGGGCAGGGGGGTGGGAAAAGGTGCACAGAGCAAATATGTGGTCTCATGCAGAGATGTACATCTCTGCCTCCTTATTACCCAGGACCAGGAGACAGCTTATTTTGCTTTGGCAGATTTATGGGATTTGTTGACCAAGATTCGTGACCTGAAGGGTCACTCATCCTGATTCCCGTAGAGTTCATATGTTTCTTAACAATAGAAAAGAGCAAGGAAAGGATGGATCACAGTATCTGAATGAAATGCAGATGTTTTTCTTAACAAATCACTATGGTGGTTTTTTTTCCTTATGAATTCATCTTCTATTCTAAATTCATAGTTCTAAATACATCACAGATCCTTGCAAAAAAATGAAAAAAAAAACACAAAAGCTTGGCTGACTATCCACCTTTGTGCCTGTTCAGTGTGGAGGAGGATGGAGCCTCCAAGCTGTCAGAAGGCAGCCTTCACTGGCTGTCGGCATGCTCCCTGGGGCCCCTGTCCTTTCAGCTCTTCTCCAAAAGCAAATGCCCTAGAGTCTCTTCCTGCGTAAAAGCACACATAGCTTAAAGAAGTGGCTATAGATTGACTGTAGTTGCAATGGAAGGCTCTAGACCTGGATTGTGTGTGTGAGAGAGGAAGCCATGCTGTTACGGTTCTATATTTTCTAGGTCTCATGGAGCCCCTAGGAAAAGGAAAGTAGGAAGAGCTCAGGGCAACCGAGACAGAGGCCGCTGTGCATGAGGAATACCTGGAGCTGCCGCATCTGCTGGAGCTGGAGCCTGAGTTCCGCCACGCTCCGCCTCATCTCAAGCAGGCTCATGTGGATGGCCGAGGTGCCTGCAGGTGGAGGCTGGCTGGGAGGCACTGTGGACTCCAGAGCACTGAGCGTCTTCCCACCAGACACATGGGGAGTTCCTATGAGAAAAGTGCATCAGAGAACTCAGAAGGCCACAAAGGAAAGTCTAAGCTATGTATCCCATCCCAATGCAGATAACTGGTAGTTCCAAAAAGGCCCATTTCTCTCATTACAAAAAAAAAAAAATGCATATATATGAATTATGCAGTGTTATAGTATGCAGTGTGCAATAATCACATTCTAGAAGTTTAGTAAGAAAGTGCCATAGGACGGCAGGCCACAGTGCTGTCTGTGTTCCCATCTATCTATCGACTGATTGATCTATTAATTGATCAATCTTGTTTACAGGGTTTTTTAAATTTATTTAATTTTTTTTCTTTTCTTAACCTCTGGAAGAAGAGCCTGTTTAAACACACAGGTTTGCATAGAGAAAAGCTTAGAAGTGTATAAAATAAAGTGTTAATGGTATCTCCAGCTGTGGTATTCCAATATAAGGTTTTTTTTGTTGTTGTTGCTGTTGTTGTTTTTACTATTTTTTATTTTTGAGAACAGGGTCTCACTGTATTGCCCAGGCAGGTCTCAACCTCCTGGACTCACGCTATCCTCCTGCCTCTGCCTCCCCAAGAGCTAGGATTACAGGCATGAGCCACTGCACTCAGCCACGTTTTTTGTATTTTTAAAATCTGCATCCTGAATATCTGTAACTTTATAATAGAAAAAACTGATTTTAAAATTCCGAGACCTAATATAGAGTGCTTATGTGACTATTTCCTGGATGGCAAATGTAACCTAAGGACATGCAACTTATTTCTGGGCAGAGATTCAGCCAGTCGCCAAGCGGAGACTAGTAAGAACTGGGTACTGTCCCGAATCCCTTCAGATTTCCAAAATCAAAAGAAGGAAGGCGTCTGCACACAACTCCTTTAGTAAGAAAATAAGGCAAGATGCAAAAACCCTTAAGGAGAGGACTCTAAAAGCGACAATGTGATTCTATGGAACAGGTACCTGAAGAAGAGGCTGGATCCATGTTACTAATAAACACCCCCCCCCACACACACACACACTTCGGCTCAGTTCCCTTTCCTGTAAAGGGTCAAGTGCAAGCTTTGTTGCAGGCCAGCTGGCCTTGCAGGACAGAGCACTGCGGCCACTTGCAGACCCTGGAGTGGCTATAGTGTGGTGGTAGCCTGTGTTCCCATCGTGGCTCAGCCATTTCGGGAACCTTTCCCTCTCCAGCACACACAACTCAACCAGGCCTCAGTGGAGCTCAAAGTGGCTCATGAGCCAGGAAGCTCCCTGCTACTGTTCTCTTTCTTGCTTGGCCTTGGCGACACTGATGCTGCTGGAGCCCCATTCTCTTCATCCTTGAATGACCATCCAAATAGGGCCAGTCTCCCAGCCCTTCTAATGGCCCTCTTGGGGAGGCAGCAGGGGAGCGGGCCAGAAGGCATTTTAAAGGACTGACAATGGAGCTCCAGGAGATCTGACAGCAAGCTTTTCGTTATCTTTTTTTTTTTTTTTCTTTTGACACGGAGTCTCGCTCTGTCTTGACCAGGCTGGAGTGCAGTGGCTGCGACGGAGTGCAGTGGTGCGATCTCAGCTCACTGCAGCCTCTGCCTCCTGGGTTCAAGCAATTCTCCTGTCTCAGCCTCCCGAGTAGCCGGGACTACAGGTGCGTACCCAGACAGCCGGCTAATTTTGTATTTTTAGTAGAGATGGGATTTCACCATGTCATCCAGGCTAGTCTCGAACTCCTGACCTCAGGTGATCCATCTGCCTTGGTCTCCCAAAGTATAGGGATTACAGGCGTGAGCCACCACGCCCGGCCAACCAAATTCCTTTATGGAATCTATACTCATTTTTAAAGTATATTCATCTATAACCTCTTAATCCACTATATTTGGTTCATGTAATAGCTCCATCATTCCCTGAAATGGCTCTTTATGTTCATTTCAGTGATCTTCTAGTTGTCACCCTGTGGACTCTCTCCTAGGCTGACATGACTTTGCTTCAATGTGACACTGAGCTTAGTCAGCCACTTCTTTTCTTTTCAGTCACTTTGAAACTTTCCATCATCTTCTTCCCTTTCTGCTGCTCTGTCTTGGTCAATCTCTTTTCTAACTCCTTCCTCTGTCAACCTTTTAAGTCCTGATATGTTGTGTCGCTGGGTCCACTTCTCTTCTGGATGGACATGCTTTCTAGGGAGGTCACTTCTGCTACCACCACCTGCCAAGGTCTCCCGCACCCTCGTCTGCAGCACACAATTATCTTCAGATCCACATACCAATGCCTTCATGCCACTACTGAACTTTTCCATAAGTAAGTCAAATTCATTATTTCCACTTGTCTTCCCCAAACCTCTTTCTGTCTCTGTGGGCCTAATTTTATTATATATATAATGTCAATAGCTTTTGAGGAACAAGTAGTTTTTGGATACACGGATGAATTGTATAGTGGTGAAATCTGAGATTTTAGATTTAGTGCACCCATCACCCGAGTAGTGTATCTTGTATCCAATTTATAGTTTTTTATCCCTCACCCCCTCCCACCCTGCCTGCTTCTGAGTCTTCAATAACCATTATAATAAGGGCCTAATTTTAGCTAGTGGTACCGCTATCTACTCAATTATCAGCCAGGCAGGCTGTCACTTTTTTTTTTTTTTGAGACAAGGTCTTGCTCTGTCACTCAGGCTGGAGTGCAGTGGCTTGATCTCGGCTCACTGAAGCCTTGACCTATTCAGGCTCAAGCAATCCTCCCACCTCAGCCTCCAAAGTATGTGGGACTATAAATGTGTACCACCATGCTAATTTTTTGTAGAGACAGGGTCTTGCAATGTTGCCCAGGCTGGTCTCAAACTCCTGGTCTCAAGCAATCCTCCTACTTTAGCCTTCCAAGGTCCTGAGATTACAGGCATGAGGCACCATGCCTGACCTGGCTATCATTCTTACAAACTCTGTGGCTTTGGATAACTAACCTAACCTCCCTGAGCTTCTGTCTCCTTTCATGTAAAATATGGGTAACGACATCTTCCTTATAGGATTTTGTGTGTTAAATGATCTAATGCGCAGTATAAAAATCTTTGAGATGGGAGGTTCCATCTGTTCTCTTTCCACAGTAAACTACACATTCCTTAAGTAGCCAGGAAGTCTAGGTTTTCCTTTACTCTTGGCCAGATGAGTTCCTTGACTTCTATATAATTCCATTTACTTGTCTACAGAACAGGGATAAAACTTGTCTTGTAGCTTACTTCCTAGGATTCTGGAAGAATTATTCTATTTTGTGCACTACACAAGGCTGCTATGGCAACGAAGCCCCTGTGGATGATATCTCGCCCTGATATGTTAGAGTGAGAAAGTCCAAACCTAGCAGAGACGTGGGGAGTGAGCCCACGTGCACATTGCCAGTGGCATTGCAAATCAGCTCGGCCATTCAGAAGAGAAAACTGGCAGCATGTCACCATTGCCACGGAACTGTCCCTTTGGACTCGCTGATTCCACTTTGGGAAATACATCTGAGGAAATGACATTGGCTCCTTTCCCCACATTTGAAAAGAAATTGACAAGAGATTTTAGAACAAAGAAATGAAACAACCTATATATCTTTAAAGGGACTGAGGAATCTAAACATAAAAGAAGGAGTTAAAATGACAGGCATATGATGATGTGTGTCACGTGTGTTCAGTTTTCTTCTCTGGAACATGAGAATAAAAATTGTACCTCTCCCTGGATGCTGCGGTAAGGAGTTCATGAGTGAACGCCTGAAAAGCACATAGGAAGCACTCACTACGTATTTATTATTATTATTATTCTCTAAAAAGCAAAAAGAAATAAAAGGGTCATACAAAACAGCACGTACATACTGATTAGAGCAGTGCTTTCAGATATGAGTCATTTCTAGAATGGACTACAGAAGGATGGGAGCTTTTAATATTTTGTAGTTTCCCTTCTTCTCCCTAAGTTTACAATACATTTTAAAAAATGAATAAATTAAGTATCTCCGAAACAAACTGGCAATTGCTCTGAAGACAAGTTTAGCAATTTCCGTGAAATAATTCTCTGGCTTCGGCCAAGGCCACTGATTGATTTCTAAGCAAAACAACAAATCCCATCAGGATCAGGAACGCTGGCAGAGTGACCCTGTTGGCCTTGTAGCTAAATTATGCTCAGCCAGAGGAGAACCACGACCAACAGAGTCCTAAACTGAAGTTCCCAAATCTGTCTACTCTACCATGCTGCACAAAACTAGTACACGTGGCTTCCCTAAATTTGGGGTTTCACCCAACTTGCCATATGCTTTCTGTGTAATTTAGTATCTGAATGTGTTCCTGCTAAGGATTTCTATTTCTAACCCGATGAGAGGAAAGACCTCATCTTCTTGCAGAGGCCTGGCTTAAGACTGCTGGATGAGACATTCATTGCAAAGACCTGGATACTAGCGAACGCCACTACTAACAGAACTGGGCTCTCTTTCTGGGGAATGCTGGCATTTAAAAAGCAGGCCCTGTCATCTGTCATGAGATTAAAAAGATAAAAAGCAGGCCCTAGGCCAAGTACTCCTTTTTCTCCCATCTGGACACTGGTCCTTCCTTATTGGCTACTGTCCCTTCTCATCCATCCCCACATTGCAGCTGCACTGATGTCCTTCCCCAGTGTACAACCTTCCGATGGCTCCACGTTACACTTAGAACGATTTTAAATTCCCTTGACTGGACAACCCTTCTTCCCCCTAAGTCCTCTTCATCCTTCCAGGCTTAGTTTGTGTCACTTCATCCTTCCAGGCTTAGTTTGTGTCACTTCCTCTGGGGACTGCCCTTGGTATAGGCTAGTCCTATTGGTGAAGCATTTATCCTGCACTTTTAAACACTCAACACACATAAAATTACTTGTCCCTTTTCCATCTTCCCCATTGAATTCTCAGTTCTAGGCAGGCAGCGCCATGTCTGCAAGATGCCCACCGTATGGCCCTATCAATGAACAAATGAGTGAATGAATGAAAACCAAAGGGAAAAGACAGTGCTTTGCCCCCTGAATTAATGAATAAATCTGGAATTTCAGTATTAGCAGGAATATCTAGGAATCCTCTGACATCATACCAGATAAGTGACTTAGGGAAATGTTAAACATTTCTGAGACAAGTCAGGACTCATCCCAGGCAGCCCACAGGCCTCCTACAACTCCAAAAACACTCACTTACCTGCACTATCTGTGTGGTTCCTGTTGGCTGTGGTTTTCATCATTTTCTCGCTGAATAAAAGAAAAAAAGAGTCAGCTATGCAGTTTCCAAAATGCCTTTTTTAAAAAAATTTATTTAGCCCATTCCATTCACTATTTGAAGCAATTGGCAGTGATGGGATTAAGCAATGAAGGTATTTTAGCATCAGCATCACAATTGGCCAGGATGGAAAAGGCTTCCCAGGTGTGCACCTGACACTGGGGGTGGAATGCAGCCAGGCTCACTTGTGACTTTCAGATGATGGCGACGTGGACACGCAAGGGTGGTGGTTGCAGGCACTGCATGGTGAGTGGTCCATGAAGCCACATGCACTGGGAAGCCCATTTACCTTCTTGGGCCAAAGGGTTACCTTCGACCAAGAATTACCAGAAGGAGTGGAAAAAAAAAACCCAAACCCCAAAAAACAAACAAAAATGCCCATGATCCATAGAGATGTGAATATTTTCAGCCTTGAAATGATTACAAGGAAACAGATTTGAATGAATGAATTATCTTAATGATTAAAAGAGAAACAGATTGAATTATTATTTTTCATTGGCTTTCTTCTTTTTTACCTAGATGCATCTTTGCTATAACTTGTAATAGGCCCTTTAAAAAGTGCAGACTGAACGAGGCCAGTTAAACTGGCAATCTGTTTCTCCATGGCTTGCATCCTCTCTCTGTAAAACAAGAGAATTGTTTGTTAAAGCTCTATTGACTTTCAGACCGGTTTGTCCAGGTGGATGCACCACCCGATGGTTATAAAATGTACCACCTAGAAGGTCGTGGAAGTTCACCCAACCTGGCTCAGGAACGTGAAGAGCCGCACATCCCCAGCTGAGGTCAAGATTCGTGATCAGTGTTCAGTATCAAGTCAGTGACCTGACTGGCTAAAAAAAAGACACAGCACGGACCAACAGGGGCCTCCTGGAAAAATGAAAAATTTCTCCCTTGGAAACAACCCTGTTTGCACATCCTGTGTTTTTCTAGTCTTTCTGCCCTACTTTCTTTCTTTCACCTTGCACAGAAGGCTGTTTCCTAGCATGGCAGTGCCCCAGGCCAGATCTCACTGAGCTGCACACATTTCTATGCCGTACACCTCAGCTG
>NW_012119932.1:2102129-2111426 GCF_000951035.1 Colobus angolensis palliatus
AAAAACCCACGTATTTGAAATTAGATGATGTTGGATCTAATGTCATAGGAACTTTAGCCTGGAGGCTTTTACAGAATCATGCAGGAAAACAAATATCCCTAACAGCTTGGCCATCTCAAGACGTTAATGAAAAATTTCCCAGTGATTTCCATATACAGATACTGCTCCCCTCTCTCCAGGTCTCTTTGATGCTTCATTACAGTTTAACTGGCATTTGAAATAGGCTCACATTTCTGGACCTCAGACAACGGACATTTTGCAGAACTATTGCCATTGTTTTCAACACATTGTTAAAAACAACAACACAAGTAAGTGAATAGAGGCTTCACATGTCACCTCATGTGAATTCAGTTATGCATACTTGGTAGTTCAAAACAGGAAAAGGAGAGAGAAGAACAATGTATATGGCATGGGCATTGCCTGTGCTGTTATCTCTCATGAGTGACTGTCCTTGCACGAGCCTGAGATAAGAGAAGGGACCTCACTCCTCACTGCGGATCTCAGTCCCACAGACACCTAGGTTTGTTAGTGATGGGATTCCTGTTCTGCAAACAGTATATTCTTACACTATTAAATACAAGCTGGTTAATTTATCTGATTATCAGTGGAAAAAGTAATGATGGTCAGGCCAGGCACAGTGGCTCATGCCTGTAATCCCAGGACTTTGGGAGGCCCAGGTGGGTGGATCACCTGAGGTCAGAACTTCGAGACCAGCCTGACCAACATGGTGAAACCCCATCTCTACTAAAAATAGAAAAATAGCCAGGTGTGGTGGTGCGTGCCTGTAATCCCAGCTACTCAGGAGGCTGAGGCAGGAGAATCACCGGAACCTGGGAGGTGGAGGCTACAGTGAGCCAAGTTTGCGCCACTGCACTCCAGCCTGGGCGACAGTGCAAGACTCTGTCTCAAAAAAAAAAAAAAAAAAGAGTAATGATGGCCTGTTCCTTCACAGAAAAAGCCAGCTGATTAAGTTGGGCTCTTTTTGAGAGACGGTGCATCTGCATCCTGAACTTTATGACAATCAAGATGATATTCAAGGGTAATTTTATCCAACTCAAGCATTGCAGCCTTGAGTTTTGCCTTTGGAATGTAACTCTCAGTGCCATGTGTAACACTGATCTTAATTTTGTAACTGTAAGCTTCTGATATCAGAACTCCACACATTTTCTTTAGTTTAAAATTGATGGTCTGTCACAATACTGACTTTCTTATATGTAAGTCACGCAGTCTGGATAGTTAAAGGTTGCAAATCCACCAAGGAGGGAAAAAAAACACCAAGTAATTTTAAGTATTAGTAGTATGATCTCTCTGCTGTAATAGAGTGGAAAGAAGAAATCTCAAATGGTGAGCGTGGAAATGTATCTCCCCGGAGTGATTTGCAGATGTTTCCAGGTACACAAGTTGATGCTAAACCTCTCAGCCATACAGGATTTCAGTCATACCTTGGCGCCCTCTTTGCCATAAAATAGTCCACATTATCAAAGGGAAAAAATGGGAAGAAATTCAAATAAGGAAAGCCAGTTAGTGAATATCCATCGGCAAGGTCAAGCTTATTGACCCAAGTCACAGTGGCATCTCAGAAAAAATGGGAGTGTTGGTCGGTTTTATAACTTTTATAACTCTTCCTGCCGCATGGGAGACACAGACTTACGCAGACTCTTGGGAAGTGAATGACTTCCTAGGGAGAATGCTCAGTCCCAGGTGAAAGTTGCCCAGACTCCTCATTTGTCCCACAGGGACTCTATCCACAGTGGTGCTGGAGTAAAATGAATGACACTAAGAGCAGAGGTGCATTCAGGGCTACCTTGAGATGTACTAGTTTACTGCTCTTCTTCAATCCTAGGCAAATGCAAAGGATATTTCTTTAAGAAAAAAAAGGTAACATGGCATTTTTAGAGTCTAGAGAGCTTTGGTAAGGAAGTGGCTTAAAGGGTTCTGTACAGCTGGAGTGTGGGATAGAAAGGCATGATGACAACCTTAGTACATGCAGAAGACAGTAATATTAAGAAATGCAAGAAATAGGTAAGTCTTATTTATGTAGAGACTAAATAAGACTCTGCTAAGAGGGAAATGGCAGAGGGGAGTCCTGGGATTCCATTGCTGGCCACGAGAACAATGCTAGTTAGCACTAGACCAGCCTTCTTTCTGCTTCCAGTCTGGTCAACAGGTTTCATTACATTGTCCAACACAGGAGAGCATCAGCATTAAAAATTGAAACAGGCCAGGTGCAGTGGCTCATGTCTATAATCCCAGTACTTTGGGAGGCCAAGGCGGGTGGATCATTTGAGGTCAGAAGTTCAAGACCAGCCTGGCCAACATGGTGAAATCCCGTCTGTACCAAAAATACAAAAATTAGCTGGGTGTGGTGGCACATGCCGGTAATCCCAGCTACTCGGGAGGCTGAGGCAGGAGAATCACTTGACCCCAGGAGGCAGAAGTTGCAGTGAGCAGATTGCACCACTGCACTCCAGCTTGGGCGACAGAGCGAGACTGTGTCAGAAAGAAAGGAAGAAAGGAAGAAAGGAAGGAAGGAAGGAAGGAAGGAAGGAAGGAAGGAAGCACCTGAATCATTCTGGATAAAGAACATTGGTCTTCTACTGATTCATCCTTGAGTTGAGAACTGTAGAATGTCACAACACAGACCACGTCATCTGCACATGGAAGTCCGTGGGGCTGCGACACACCTTCGGCATGTTCCTTGGCTCAGTGAGTACTCAGCTTCTACCCTGGGCTTCCACCAGATAATAGTTTTAGGGTGCAGAGAGAGACAACTCCCAAACAACATCCTATTCTTCTTTAGGGCTGATATTGACAGAGTTGCAGAACTGCCTGGGATAAGAGTTTGGGTGCTTTTAGAACAAAAGGGCTATATCCACTCCAGGTACCCACATGCTTGGCTTGCCTTTTTGTATCTGTGAGGAAGGGAGTGAAGGCTCTCTGGGTGGCCTCTTTCAGGATATGTCACCTGCAAGGTCACCAGGAAAGAGACATGCTGCATCAGAAATACTGAGTCAGGTGGCTTCTCATCTGACACCCCCCCTGGAGAGTTCAGATGCTTGACAGTAGAGGGGAAGACACTCTCTCCCTGGTGGGAGCAGGCAGTACACACAGCACCGAATACATGTGTATGCTCTACTGTCTTGGCCAAAGCCACTTCACAAAAATACAATTCTTTTGACACACGGTAATGAGAAAACATTTTCCCTCCTATTTAATCATCAAAGTGTGTCTGCTTTCAGGATTCATTTTGGGGACATTATTTGATTTATACATTCATAAATAAGATTGTCTTTCCATTTTATGGTTGGTAATCTGGAAACAATTTTATGGTTTAAGTAAATTGCAGCAACTGGAAACTTATGCAGCCTTCTCCCATGATGAAATTTTAGAAAGTGTGTTTTAAAGTTGAAAGGGAAGAAAGCAAAGTGCCACGGAAGAAGAGAAATGAACACAACCCTGTCATTTTATTGCAGTGGCAATTTTGTATGCTTATCATCAGAATATTAAAGACATTTAGGCTCATTCTTGCCAATATCACTTGGTTTAAAATATGACAGGACTGATACAATTACTGTTGAAAAGATGGCTTAAAAATGATTTCAAAAACCATTTTATATCATTCCACAAACCATATTTATGTGATTAGTGTATATGGTTAACTAGTCATTTAATGTCTTAAGTCAGCTTGGCTGAATGAGTCTTCTCATGATCCAAACATAATATTAATAAAAAACTCAAGTCACATTCAGGGAAGTGCTGTTTCCAGTGTTAAAACGATTACTCTAAACAACTTTCCTGCAAGCTCCAAGTCTGTCTGTGAAGATGAAGCAAAATTCATACTGTTGGTGGTCTGTTCTGTCTTTGCAACACAGAAAAGAAAAAAAAAAAATCTGTGTTTAGGGGATGATTTTTAACCAGTGACTCCATTTATGGAACTTTATTTTTGACAGGGTCTCACTCTATTCCCAGGCTGGAGTACAGTGGCATGATCATAGCTCACTGCAGCCTCAACTCACCGAGCTCAAGAGATCCTTTCGCCTCAGTCCCCCAAGTAGCTGGGATCACAGGCACACACCGCCTCACCTGGCTAATTCTTTTGTATTTTTAGTAGAGATGGAGTTTCACCGTGTTGCCCGGGCTGGTCTTGATCTCCTGGACTCAAGCGAGATCGGCCTCCCAAAGTGTTGGAATTACAGGCATAAGCCATCATGCCTGGCCCACTTACATAACTTTTTGATTCAAGTTTCACCTTGATTTTTTTTTTTTTTTGGACTAGGGACTTTGTACTGATCAAGGCATCACTAAGCCTGAATTAAGTCCTTATTATATCTCTAAGTAAATGAATGGCTATTAAGACACAAGTCAATAGCATAACACATATGAGGCTGGCGATTCCCCTATTAAGAATCCCAAAAGATTTGTTCTTAAATATCCAGAAGACGTATTACAGGAGATGGCTGAAACCAGCTAGCCAAGCTGATGTGATTAGCCCCTAGTCTGTAGCATTAATCTTCTTAACTAGTTAGGGGATTATTTTTAGCCAGTGACTCCATTTATAGAACATTTTTTTTGGGGGGGACAGGGTCTCACTCTGTTCCCAGGCTGGGGTACAGTGAACATGATCATAGCTCACTGCAGGCTCAACCCACCGTAGTCAGTAACAACTGCATTATTCTGGTCTTCTGAGAGTCCCTACTAGGTGGTTCCTCCATTTGCTTCTAGTTCTAAATTTTGCAATTTTTTTCTTTGTATTCCTGCTCATTCCCCCTCATCTCTCTTCACCAGAAAGTGTTATATGGTCAATGAGTCAATCAACAAATATTTTTGAGCCCTTAATATGTGCTAGATAATGTGCCAGCTGCCGTGGACACAGCAGAGGCACAGCACCCGCTTTCCCAGGCAGTGCCTTTCTTTCACAATGTCAGTTTCCTTTTTTCTGGGAGAAATCTATCTGAACTAAAACTCTTTAGTCTTGGCAGTGCCGAAGGCATTTTCCAGAATGCAATAGTGAACAGGTTTAAAGCGAGGCTATGCCCTTGTTTGTTCATGCCCTGACTCTGGTATGAGGGGGAAAAAAAAAAAAAAAACCAAAGTAATTAAAGACTCTGTTTTCAGATGAGTTCAACAAAACAAAAGAATTCAAATTGTCGAATTTGTGGTAAAGCTTCAAATGTGACTCTAAGCAATGAACTTTCTATTTCTGCCTGAAGTTAACCTATTGCTGGAAAAGCTGTGTAACTAAAGACATTGTTCCCCAAACTCCCAATACATTTAACTTCTCATTGACACATTTAGATCTATTTGGGAGACACTGGTGTAGTTGGCAGTCAGGGCTGCCATTTCTTCTCCCCAGGCCCTGTGCTCATGGCATGAGCAAGAAGACTGGGTATGTTCTGTCTCCCCTAAAAAGCACTTCAATCTTTTGTTTCATCTGATGTCTCAGCATCTCCCCTGCTTTGGAATTCTTGACTATCTCATCCCTAAGTTCCCTACCGTTATCCAGGAAATCCCTCCCATCCCTGGGTGATCAGCATGGAACTGTGCTCCCATCCACCACACCCCAGCTGCCATCCTTTGTGGATTCAACATCCATACTTACAACCCCTACAGAAATGTGGCACCATAGAGCCTCAAAATCTTTACAGCCATCCTCCGACCTTGAATTCTAACTCAGAATGGTGTTACTGTCTAGATGTGACACTGCAAAACCCCTTCTAAGTATGGCGATGTTTTGCTGTCTTCATTTCTCTTATTCATGCAAACTATTTCTTTATCTGTAGCCTGACCTTACTTTCTCCACCTTCAATACTGTCTGAACAGTCTCCGGTCATTTCTCCTGACTCTCACCCAGGCTGGACCCTGAATACTTTCAACATTATCCCAACTGAACTCCATTGCATCTGGGCTATTTTTCAGCCTTACTGTTCCCATGCTATACTGACATTGCTTTCTGAATGACAGAGCAGGTAATAAATGAGAAGAAAAGGCTCCCTGTGCCCCTTCTGTTTCTTCCTATATCCTCTCCTTCTGGTAATCTTCAAGGAGACAGAGTTAGGGGACACCTTCTTATTAGCCAAAGGGGCTCATCTAAAATGTTCTGCATTTAACTTACAATGCATGAAGATAGACACATTTAAGGACACCTGTAAAAAACAGGCAAAAATGAAGCTCCATTTATAAGGATCTGGAGGAAAAAGCTATTTGTAAGCTTTCTTCATAAATTCACTGAGGTGTTGAGAGAATGAAAACTGGCAATGAGATGTGGAGAGGGAATGCTGTGGAGATGATGGTATTCTCGCTAATAAATAGTTCTTTACGTACTCCTAGGGATGCTGTTTATTTTCTTCAAGACCTTGGGAGACAATTAATTATCATGTCAATTTCAGTTCACTTCCACCATTGCTTTGCGCCTGAGCACCATGATGGACGCTGAGGGTCAGTGATGCTGATGCCTTTCTTCCTGATCCTAGGCTTTGGATGACTTGGCTTGGGTGGGCATGGTGGCTACGGCCCAGTCAGGATTCTGTGGGGTTTCTCTGTGCTCAGTGCTATCAATAAGGTGCTCCTGGATGATGGAGATGGAGCAATAGGCTGGGGAAGAACAAGTTCTTATAAGAGGTGAGATGTGAATGATGCTGAAAAGAATAGTAGAATTTATCCAGAGGGAGAAGAAGAAGGGGAAGGGAGCAGTGTTCTGAGCAGGGTTCCAGGGCAAGCACAGAAGCCGTAGACCAAATACAATTTAGTGGAAGCAAAAACAGTGGACCAGGAATTAACCCGGATTTGTGCTCTGATTCCATCCTTACAGTGGTGTAACCTTTCTTTCATCCATTAATCCAACCGACATTTAATGAGCACCTACTGCATACTAGGGAATGCTCCAGGCACTAAGGACATAGACATGAACAAAACAGACAAAACTCCTTGCTTACGCGGAAATTACATTCTACTGACCATTAGCAAAATAAATGCTAAACCTTAGACACCAATGAACATGAAGAAGAAAAAAAATTCTGGGAAGAGAGATAGGAAGAAGAGCTGAAATTTTACATAGGGTGAGCAAACAGGGCTTCACTGAGAAAGTCACTTTTGAATAAAGACCTGAAGGAAGTGAGAGAGCAGGCCATGTGTGCTGTCTGGAGGAGGAACATTCCAGGCTGTGGGAAGAGCAGATGCACTCACACATATACACTCCGCCCAAGGTAGAAGCATGCCTGGCAGGTCTGAGGAGAGCTGGGAAGGCCAGTGTGCCTGCAGTGAGGGAAGGAAGGGGAGGGTGATTGAAATGATGTCAGAGGGGCAGAGGGTTGACCTGGCCAGGGTTTGTGGGAAGGGGAATCATACCATTTATTCTCCACACCAGGACACTTCAGAAAGAGGACAGGGGAGCCATTGGTCACTGCAAGTATTGTACAAGGACAACAGGGATGCCCCGGAGCTGTCCCAGTCCAGCTGAGAAGGGCATTCTCCCTACTTGTATGTCATCTTAGGGACTCTCGCTTTGACGCCGAGTGTGATGGGAACCATGGGGAAGTCTGAGCTGAGGTTGGACATGACAGGGCTCACATTTTAACAGGGTCACTCTGGCCCCTCCACTGAGAACAGGCTGAATGAAGGTGGGCAGGGACCGAGTGGGGAGAACTCTTGGGAAACCACTGTAGCAAGTCAGGTGAGAGATGGAGGTGGCTTGGCCCAGTGGGTAGCTGTGAGGTCGAAAGCAATGGCTGGAGCCAGGAAACCTCCAAGTACAGATCTCACTGTTCTCTGGGTCTGGGTGTCCAAACGCAGGGTTGGGGAGACAGCAGTCAAGGCTTTTGGCCTGAGGGACTGGATGAATGAAGCTGTCATTACCTGATATGCGGAAGATAGGACTTTATTTTTGGGCATGCTGCATTCAAGTTCATTAACAGACATCCATGGGGAGATACAAATCTCCACTCAGAATTCACTTAACATCTCTGAGTCTCTGCTTCCTTAACCATCAAACTGGGAAAACAACTGCTTTACCTGTCCCAAAGGCTGTCACCCTAGAGTCACTGAAATGAGGGCAAATGAGAAAAACATGCAGGGAAGCACATTATAATCTATAAACCACTGAAGATGTATAAGCCTTCATGATATCCCTTTAAATTCATTCATTCAACAAATATTTCTTGGATCAGGCACAGTTCAAGATGCTGGGGGTATGGTGGTAAAAGCACACGGTTTGCCCTCATGGAACTTACATTTGGGACACGGGAGACTATGGGGGAGTTTTGCAACTTCAAGTGTCATGGCCAGGAAAGGCATCCCTGAGTTGGTGGCATTTGGCAAAGCCTTGAGTTTGGAGAGGAGCCAGTCAGTTAGACATTTGGTGGAAGAATGCACCAGGCAGAAGAAAGAGCAAAGGTGAATTCTCCAAGGTCAGAAAGTCCTGGACGTGGTCAATTACAGGAAGTGAGAGAATACCGAGTTGAGTTCTTGGCAGGCCATGGAAAAGGCTGAACGAACCCTTACTCTGTAGAGGAAACCGTCACAGAAGGCCCCAACCGCTTGTTAAACAGGGGTACCCATTCTTTCACACCCACTACCCACAGAAATCCAGCCTCACTTAGAATCCTGGAATTACATAAGTTTCTGGTCGGAAGGGATTTACATAAATCCCATAGGTCTTCCCATTCTGGGTCTGTGATCTTGACTGAAGCAATTAAAAAAAAAAAAAAAAAAAGGCAGGCAGGTCCAACCAGGAGGGCCAAGCTCAGTCCCTACCAGGCCTGGTGTTCCCCGCATGCACAATTGGTTTCCGAGGTTCCAGCAGTGCTCTGCCCAGCACAGCAAACGCACTTGAGGAAGGCTCCAGGCAGCCTTTAATCTATTTCACAATTCACTTTCTGTGTAGGCTGTTCTGGTTGGGACCAGGAAAGAGTCCCAAGTCAGGGATAAGGACACAATCCCCCTCAGATCTGAAGGATTGGCACAACTATATGGCTTCATGGTTTTATGTCAATGAAACGTTTATTCATAGAAAACTTTCCAGTACACAAAGTGATCTAATAGCTATTTTCATTTAAATTGCACAGAACTCGGCCCTCTGCCAGGCATAGTGGCTCACACTTATAATCTCCAAATTTTGGGAGGCTGATATTGGAGGCTTGCTTAAGCCCAGGACTCCCAGGCTGCAGTGAGCTATGATTGTGCCACTGTGCTCCAGCCTGGGAGACAGAGCACGACCCCATCTCTAAAATAATAATACATTGAAAAACAAAAATAGGCCGTGCATGGTGGATCACACCTGTAACCCCAGTACTTTGGGAGGCC
>NW_012119932.1:2112047-2143492 GCF_000951035.1 Colobus angolensis palliatus
AAACTAGGAATATAAATAAAAAATAATAAAAATATAAATATATACACACATATATACACACACACATAAAATAAAAATAATTGCACAGAACTCTTGAGTAGATTATCATCCCCTTATTAGTACAAAAGACACTGAGGCTCAGCCAGGCAGGGATTTTCTTAGGGAAACAGAGCAATTAGCCTGCAGGCTCTCGGATCCAGCGCTCTCTGTGGCACTGAGCTGCCTCCCTTAGTGACTCACATCTGGGGTGAGGCACTTCACTTCCTGCTGGCTCTCTGCTGGGTGACTAGAGCCGCTGCTCCCCAGGGCGAGCCTACACCCTGCTTTATGAAATCACCTATTTTGCATTTTCTTTCTCTTCCCTGAGGCTAATCTGGAACATTCATGTTCTGGAAGTGACATCTCATTTTTTGCACAGGTACAAACAGGTAGGAGTAGCAGTTGCTTCGTGTTATGGACCACCTGAACACGGCCAGCTAATTTACCTTCAAATGAGAGACAGTGTCAGGAGAGAGGGTCTCTTGAGTGGACCTCATGGTGACTGTGGAAATGAACTCCCCACTCCCGCCTGCTTTAGAGCTGTCAATCTTAGCGTGGACTCAAAAGAAACAAAATAATGACTCTGAGGGAAAAGAAAAAAAATTGCTATATTTGGTCTCTCTAGTGCATTTCCCTTTTGTTTTGTCTTCTTAGTTATTTGTGCTTGCAAAGACAAAATGTGAGGGGAGCCATGGCGAGTTCAGAGCTGAGGTTGGACATGAAAGGGTTCATGTTTTAACAGGGTCACTCTGGCCCCTCCACTGAGAACAGGCGGCAGGTGGGCAGGGACCGAGTGAGGAGACCTTTTGGGAGACCACTGCAGCAAGTCAGATGACAGATGGAGGTGGCTTGGCCCAGCAGGTGGCTGCGAGGTCAAGAGCAATGGCTGGAGCCACCCTCAAGGCAGCATGATAGCGAAATGTCATTTAACTAGAGTAGCTCCCATCCTTGGACCTTTAGGAAGTCTCCTTGTTGTTTCTCCTGCTGTAAAGTCAGGTATTAAGACACAGTATTCTCTAAGGTCTCTTTAGCTTTGAGGATGGACAAGGAGGCAGAGGAAGTATTTACTGGTGATAGAAGTTGGCCCTGTATGAGTATATATGGACTTATTTTATTTTATTTTATTTTTTGGAGACAGGATCTCGCTCTGTCACACTACATTTTTTTTTTTTTTTTTTTTTTGAGACAGGATCTTGCTCTGTCACCCAGGCTGGAGTGCAGTCATGCAATAACAGCTCACCACAGCCTCCAACTCCTGGGCTCAAGTGATCCTTCCACCTCAGCCTCCCAAGCACCTGGGACTACAGGCATGTGTCACCACACCTAATTTTTTAAAAACATTTTTTGTAGAGATGGGATCTCACTATGTTGCCCAGGCTGGTCTCGAACTCCTGGGCTTAAGTGTCCCTCCTGCCTCAGCTTCCTAACGTGCTGGAATTACAGGCATGAGCTACTGCACCCAGTTCAATATACACTTTTTAAGATCTGCGATTTTTGAAAGTTAGAATTCATGCTTAGACCCAGATATATTTTTTGAATCACTTCATTCATGAAAAATGAAGTCTAGAATTCAAATAAGGACAAGTGTAATCTCCATGGTTTCTGCCAGACAGAAGGACAAGTAAATCACAAGAGAGGCTAAACTGTGTGTCCTGTGCATCACAGAGTCGAGTATTACCAGCTCCTGGGCTCTTCTGATGATCCATCTTTAGGTTGGGTGGGAACCCCATGATTCTGCATTAAGTTGATTTTGCCATCTCTTCAGGAGGCTGACTCTGCACCTAAGCTATTCCTCTTCTCTTTGAAGACATTCTAGTTGGCAAAGGAAGGAGTTATCTGAACCTCACAGTATTTCGTTTTTTCTGGCTTAAGTTTCTGGTTTCAGACTTAGGACTTCTGATTGACAGCACCTCGTGAATATTCAAAGGAGATACAGAGGCACATTTTAATTTGATCTAATAAGTGACAGACGATGCCTTTTCCTTTTGAGAGATTGGTTTGTTTAAAGTAGCACACAGACCTCGTGGCTGCCATTCCATTGGTATTTTTGACAGAGTATCCCTGGTATAAGAGTAGAGCTACTTTCATAAATTTGTTAGTTGGTCTGGTATGTTTATCAAATATCTGTTGCCTGAACTCAGGAGTCTAATGAATAACTAGCAGATATGACTTAACCATGCAATTCCATTCCTGTGAATGAAATAACAACTCAGTTGGTCAGACTTGATTTCTGAGACTGGTGAAACATCATATCGAGATGTCATTTTTATAGGTACCTTGATGGTAAAAGTATAGCAAATTTTGGATAGAGACTAGTTGGTCTTGCCCAAATGACATCTTTTCCTTTCATTACGTACATGCCTTAAATTCTAGACCAGCTCAATGTTCTCATGAAGGCTCTCAGACCCACATAACTTTGGGAAAATGTTCCCTTTTCTGAATTCATAGCAATTACTGTCTGTATCACTTCTTTGGAATTAATTATGTACAAGCAGACCCCAAATTATGGCAGGCTTGTCATTGAAAAGTTTACTTGTACTTTCATTGTTTAGAACTTGGAATAAATGGTGGTTGGATTTCCAGCTGGCCCACGGAAGCCTCTTTAACCTACAATGTATTATTAGCCCTGTCGTTGTTCCTCATTGTTTTCAAGGAAAACGTGTCCTGACTTCCAAGCTGGACTTTGGGAAGCTGGGAAGAGATCTTTCTCTGGAGTTCAAGCCTCTGGGGGTGGCATGTGACTTGGCATGTCCCCTTCTCTCCTCCCTGACTCACAAGGAGACATTGTCACTCTGGATGTGACAAGAAGAGCATCCCTGGGCATCACTAAAGCCAAAAGAAATATCAAGTGTGAAATTCTATGATTGTGGTTGTTTCTCAAAAACAGGTGTTCAGTAGGCATTTGTAACTCAGAAGCTTCCTGTACTTAACTGTGACAAAGCTTATATGTTTATATTAAGCTTTTAATATTTTATGACTGTCTTCATGGTTTATGTTCCTGGTGTACAGGAACCATATCTCAGTTTCTTTGTATGCAGCAAATCATCCAGTCCACAGCTAAGCACATAAGAGCAGCTCAATAAACATTTATTGATTCACAATTACAGCTACATGAAAAAGCAATTCAGACAAGAGCTGAATCAGTCAGGCACTATTAGGCATCAAAACAGATAACCTAATGATTTCATGCATACCTGGTTTAGCTGTCTTTACCTTCAGTCTTATAGCTCAGATGCAGTTTTAAAAGGATGCCCTGAACCTAGCTTTCTTTTTGCCCCTGGACCTAAGCAGATGTGCAACCCTGACTGCTTTCCTGAAATGAACTTAAAAGCAGCTCTGATACTCTAAACATTCTAATTTGGATCTGTAAGCCCAGCACATTCTATTCTGTGTTCACATTTAGTTTAATTCTCCTACCCTTGCTCCCTTTATGTGTTTTCTGATATTGTATTAAAAAATGTCTCTCCCTGCTGCTTCAGGCAGTTCCTCATCCTAGCCAACTCTGTGTATTTACATTCCTGTTTAGTAGCACTTAGTAGAGTGCTTTGCTCAGACTAGAAACTCTTGACCACTTAGTATATCCCAGGCTGGCATAACACACTGAACTGTAATGAGTTGTTGCATCCAATGGGGTAGACACTATTATAATCTCTATGTCACAGAGGAGCAAATGGAGGCAGTGCAAGATGATTCCGCCAAAGGTCCCAGATGCTAGCAAGTGTTAGAACTGGGATTTGAACCCAGGTACTCTGACTTGGAAGTCCATTACAAGTTTGGTTGACGAACATATTGATTGACCCGAAGGTAGTCATAGCAAGTTATACCAAAAATGAGTTGCTTTATCAAGAGGAAGAGGGCAGAATGGAGGTAATAACTGTCCTGGTCCTTGCCTTATGAATGTCAACATTTACATTGCTTGAACATGGGGTATTCTTTCATTTCTCTATTTTATTAAAAGTAGAAAAAGTTCAAATTTCCTTTAGAGCAATGTTTCTGAGCTGGGGCATTTTGCACCCCCTGGGCAGGACATTACAATATCTAGAGATGTCTTTGATTATCCTGGCTAGGGCAGGATTGGTGGTTGGTATTTGCTACTGGCTTCCAGTGGGTAGAGGCCAGAGATGCTGCTAAACATCTGCTATGGTTTGGTTTGGATATGGTTTGTCCCCACTAAAACTCATGTTGAAATGTGATCCCCTGTGTGGCAGTGCTGGGAGGTTGGGCCTAGTGGAAGGTGTTTGGATTATAGGGGCAGATCCCTCATGAAGAGCCTCTTGCTGTTCTCAAGGTAGTGAGTGATTTCTCGCTCTCACTCTTGAGAGATTGGATTCATTCTCTCAGTAATGAATTTGTTCCCCTGAGAGTGAGTTGTTATGAAACCAGATCCCCCTCAGGTTTCTTCCTCTTTGCCTGAGTCCACTTCTCCCTTGACCTCCTCTGCCATGCTATGATGCAGCACAAAAGGCCTTGCCAGAAGCTAGGGCCATGTCCTAGAACTTCTCAGCCTCTAGAACCATGAGCTAAATAAGCATCTTCTCTTTACAAAGTACCCAGCCTCAGGTATTTTTATAGCAACACAGAATGGACTAAGACAACATCCTACAATGCACAGGACAGCCCCCTATAGCAAATTATCAGGCCCGAACTGTCAACATTGCAGAGGTTAAGAAACTGCTTTACCAATATGCTAAGTCTAACTACTTAGGATATCTCTGATGTGACTCACTTTTTACTATACCAGCAAGAAAGGAAAACAATCCTTCTTTTCCCATCATTCAGTCTGACTGTCCTCTAGGAGGATAAAGCATGGTTTAGGAAATATTCAAAGGTCTTCCAGTCACAGTGAACATTTTTCAATGACATAAATCCAAATTTAGACTTGCATTTGATTAACTGTTTAACCAAGGATCCATCTCACCCCTAAAAGTTACCAACACAGTAACCCTGAATTCTCATAAAACGAGAAAGTGATGTGAAATGATTAAAAGCAGACACAAGCTGCCAGTTGCCATGTGGGCTTCCTCCTGTACATAGAAGGTTCTGCTAAGTCTAGCATGCCTCAAAAATCATAACAGAAACTCAAGTTGCTTGCTTTTCTATAGCTATAGGTGCTCAGAATGGGCAAAATTTTTCTTCCTAGTGTAACTCTATACTAATTTGTTGAATGTAGCTGCTCTACGTATAGAATAGTGTAAAAATACAATCTCAGTTCAAGTTTACTGTGTCCTGAAAAATCAATTTGGAGGAATTCGTTACACATTTCGAAGGCCAGGTAGTCACTTTGCAATGGGCACTCTTGGATTTTGAGTGTTATTTCACTAAAGATATTTTACATTACAGTATATGATCCAAACTACAAATAGAAAATAGCAAAACATAAATGTCCTAGAATTTTACAATTCTTAAGGGCTGCTTTATGTGCCATGAATAGAAATAATGATGCTGTTTAATGAAGTAATTTTACAACCTAGAGAAGACAGAGCCTCAGGCACTAAGCCATTTGTCACACATGGTCTCCTTGGGCAGTCTCTCCCAGTCACTAGGACCATTCTCTACTTGGAGTCCTAGCTGAACGGAAGTCACTTGGGTAAAATCACTTCATCACTTAAGATTGCTTTCTTTTATAGAAGCTCAGACACTAGAATGGCTGTTCTGAAAGTCAAAGCAGCTATGATCTGTCACTATACCCCAAAGTCCCTGGTATTCCTGGGAGGAGAACCCTACCATCACGTGAATGTTATTCCATAGACACTGTGTTCTCCAGATATTCTAGATGCAATTTATTATTACTAGATGCTCATGGAAGCATCTTTAGAAAGAAAGAGATGCCAAATTCATTAGCACAAGGTATGTGACTAAATATAACACTCAAGACTCAATTACTTAGTCTTGAGCGAGCTATTTTCAAGTCAACAGAGCTGTTACCAAATCATGTTCCTTCACAAAGCTACCACTGGATGTCTTCAGAGTATGAATGTGGAAGGAAGAATTTTTCCCTCTGATTTCTAACATCCTGCAGTTATTTGGACTATTATATTGAAGTGTTCTTCAGAACAGCATAGGAACCCAGCGGTGCCAACAGAAAGCACAGCCACCGATTTCTCAGCCTCCCTCCTGTGTTTTTGCAGCTTCACATCTTTGATGTAAAATGTTACTTGAGAGTCTCGTATGAAAAACACTCTCAGATGTATTTGCTTTTTAATATTATGAAATTGCAACAGAAATTGAATTGGTTCTTTATAGGACCCTGTGCTCATGAAGTTAAGCTTTAAGGGGTTGAAAACTCTTTAACAATACTTACACAGATTAAGTATTTCTAAATAACATCATCGTATAGATGAGACAATGGACTATAATTTTGCGCTTCAGTAATTGTTTCTGATGTTCCTGTTTTTAACATTTTTCTTTGACATAGTACTCAGATGCATTGAAAAAATTAAGTATACCAAGAACGTTGTCCTCTCTCTTCCCCTATTTCTGCATAATTGTGCTAATATACTAGCTAGGGCAGTTATATTTAAAATGGGACATGTATATATTTAGCAGCATAATTATGCAAATTCTGTGTTTATGATTGTAAATATCCTTTAGGAGCAGTTACTTAGCATGTAGTCCTGAAACAATTTTTGAAGAATTCTGGTTAAAATGTTTAGAATTCACTCCTGAATTAACTTCTGTGTTGTGTGAAGGTGGGCCTTACAGTTCACATTTGCAAGGCAGAATAGTGCACAGTGGTAAACAGTATGGAATATGTAGAATTCTTTAATAGTCCTGGACATTTTATGCCACTTACTGGCTTTGCAGCCTCGGGCAAGTTACTTAACCTCTCTGAGCCTCAGTTTCTGCATCTGTAAAATGCAGATAACGACAGTACATACCTCACTGGGTTGTCATGATGATTACATCATATAATGTATAGAAACCACTTCGCATAGTGCTTGGCTCATAAAAGGCTCTCAACAAATGATAGGTGCCATTCACCTCCTTCCTACATATCCCCCAGGAATGCTACATGTCAGCCTAGTTACCAAGATATCTAAAAGAGTTCAGGGCCAGATTCTGAGCTGTCCTTGGAGGAGGAAGTATGGCATGAGCTCCACCCTTGTCACTTTGTCCCATTTAAGAAACAATGGGGGAAGCACATAGGAGTGCTGAGGACAAAAGTTCCAGACTCAAGTTCTTTTGACCAGAGAATTATTCTTCACCTTTGACATGTGTCTGAGTGGAGTTAGCGGGGAGTGTTTAGGTCTTTCAGCAATAGTGACTCTAAATGTAGACAGAGAGAGAGAGAGTGTGTGTGTATGTGTCTGTGTGGGGGTATGTGTACGTGTGTCTGTTCCGTGTGTGTCATGTGTCTGTGTCTTTGTGTGTCCATGTGGTATGTGTGTGTCTCCGTGTGTCTGTGTGTCTATGTGCAGGTCTCTAGGAAAAGAGAATCTAACCAGCCCACATATAACCAAGCACTCCAATTCCACCCTCTGGAGATAAGCTGATTACAGGTGGGGAGTCACCTTGGCAAGATGTATGAGATAAAATTCTTCCTCTGCTATTTCATATTATGGGGAACGAAAAATGTGAACATGTAACGTTACATTCATAATTTCAATCATACGTCAGAACACAGTGGTGATAATGACAGTGTATTTTAGGTGAATATTCATCTGTTTAGTCAGTTTTTCTTATATTTGTTAAACTGGAAAGAGAATAATTTGGATTTTCTAGAAAGGTTCTCTAACATGTAAAACTCAAGTCCATAGAATTTTCTGAAATTTTACAAAACAGAAGTCTCTGAGGTTGGCAGATCTTTTTTAAAAAAAGGGAGTGGAGGCCCTAAAAGAATACCCATGGTACCAAAAGCTAAAATCCTTCAAGATTTTGATCCCATACAGAGATGACTCCACAGGTCAGCAGAGGGTTTGTTTTTTTCTCTCCGTAACTAAATCTCTTGAAAAGTGAGGCTCAAGGATGTACATTAAGTTGTGTATGTGTGGTAATTACATGGGTGACATTGAGCTAGGTTCTAGAAAGAAGGCACACACCATCTTTGGTTGGCCAAAAATTTTGTTATTTCAGCACTACTCCCAAAAGAATATTACATCTAAACTAATCTATCTTCATGCAAATTCAGGTTTTTATCATCCAAGAGCCAGGGTGGAAACAGTTCAATATGATCATGGCAAAATCAACTCCTGATGCTCTTCCATCTAGGACAGGTCAGTGTGAGAGGCAGGGGGATGATGGGGAGGATGGATTCTGGCTCTCAACATTATATGCAGGAGACAGATTGTTTTTATTGTTTCCTGGACTAAATTCTTGCTCCTGTAAGTTCCATCCCCTCAATGACATACCATTTTCCAACCAGCACCTCACAGCCCACCAAAGGGGACAGGTGTATTATCTTTTCTGTGAAGTATGCAGCACAGGCTTCCAAGACTTATGGCACATCTTGGTAGATTCCTCTCCAGATGTCACAATGGTTTGCTCCAATGAACCACTACGAAGGTTTATCCTATACCCTTTAGCTGTCTGTAGTGATAGGAAGAGTCCCTTTCTTTGATGCTTAGAATTTCACTTCATGGAAACTTCAGAAAGGAGAGAATGAATACTATTTTCTAACTCTTATATTTTCTTAGTCCTGTTTCATCAAGCCAGTCACTGTTGTTGTTATTCTAACTACATGAGAGAGGTAGAACTTTTTGTTTCATTAATGATCCCAAAACTTTCATGTTCATTCTCTTTCCATCTCCTGAAATCTTTCTGCTATGATATTCCCAGTACCTGAACAAATACGAAGGGATTGCCCTTTCATAATAAAACTGTGCTAAAGAGGACTTCAGGACTTTGTGACTTGTGTGTGAAAATAGTAAGGTAGGTCACATTCCATTCACAATTTTGGCCTTCTTTTTATACGGTATGTAACAGTAAGTGATATTAACATTGTTTAGTGAGAAGCAGTGGTTCTAATAAGGTACTGAATAACTGAGTATCTGGACATCTTATTTGTCTTTTTTCTTTTTGAGATGAAGTCTTGCTCTTGTCGCCCAGGCTGGAATGCAATGGCGTGATCTCAGCTCACTGCAACCTCCACCTCCCAGGTTCAAGTGATTCTCCTGCCTCAGCCTCCCGAGTAGCTGGGATTACAAGTGCCTGCCACCATGCCTGGCTAATTTTTGTATTTTTAGTAGAGACGGGGTTTCACCATGTTGGCCAGGCTGGTCTAGAACTCCTGACTTAAAGTGATCCACCCGCCTTGGCCTCCCAAAATGCAGGGATTACAGGCGTGACCAACCGCACCCGGCCTGGACATCTTATTTTTCATACCCCTTAACTCATATATAACAATAGGTAGCAGCATGCTTACACGTCTTTTGGACTCAATTTCTTTGGCTAGATTTTTATGATTATTTTGTTGACTTCTTTCAACCAATTCAGGCTAGAGAAATTTCCTTTATCAAAATTAGCTTTTCTATTACTATATGAACTTTGGAAGGTTTTCAAGATAGAGTAGGAAGCATCTGAACTGGTAAATTATAAAATATATCTATTTAAAAAGAAATTCAAATCCCCAGAGAGTCTTTCACTAGGAAAATTTTGCTGATTTCAGCACCACTCCTAGATAAGTATCAAATCCAAGCCATTCCATTTTCATGCAAATTCAGATTTTTATCCTCTTAGAAAACAGACACATTCTTTCCACTTCCCACAACCAGATGAGAAAACAAAATTGTATTCTACAAGGAAAAACACAAACTGCTATTTCCAACAGTTAAAACTGAAAACCACTCCTTATTTTCAGCAGTAGCAGATCAATTATTATGACCTTTTGATCTTTTCATCTGGCTTCTGCTAATGACAATTTTCTTCCAAATTATTCAGATTTATACAAACGATAATGCTGTTAGATCCATGCTCCAGAGGCACAAGGGACTGATTACTATTGCTGGTGCACCCGTCTTCTTGAACATGGCTTAATGGCTGTAACCTCTGCCAGTTTAGAAACTCTTTGCAGACAACGGTGGCTTTGACACCACTCTGTAACCCCTACAGCATCCACAGGGCATGCTGCAGAGATGGGTGCTCAGACATTTATTCTGTCAGTTTGACCCCTGTAGAGCAGCCCATAGTGACACATGGGCCCAGGTACCACCCTCGGTCACCCTCACTGCACCTTACCTGGTCTCTCTGTCTTTGGGTATCGTTGCCGTGCTGTAAGCAAAAACTTGCTTCTCCACTAGAGGAGGGCCAAGGTCTACAAGGCTGGATAATCCTGCAGTGCTCCGTGGCTTTTCTATATACACCAAGGTGCCTGGCTCCTTTTTAAAGGTCTGGCGGCTCGGTGAGGCCCGGTCTGGCTGCATGGTGTGAGGCGGCCCGTGGGCATTATAGTGAGCATGCATGTCTATCATCCTCAGGTCACTGACTCTGTGAGGAGAGGCAGGGGGCGTTTTGGAGCCCAGTGTAGGCAAATGGCTATCTGGATATTTCCTTGATTTCTGTCTGTACAGTGATTGTTCCATATGCATTTCTGCTTGCATTGAAGGGTTACAATAAGCACTCGCTGACCGGATGGCGGTGCGGTGATATGCAATGATGTGGTCAGGGACATCCAGTGGGTGTCCACCATGGGAGGAGGCTATGCTCATCCGTCCCTCGTGATAAAGGTAAGGATCAGCATAGAAACCCTCATTTCTGTACATTGCGATGTTTTTGCCACTCATGTCTTCATCCGGTTTGACATCTCTTCTTTCTAAAATGGCGCTTGGGCTTGGAGAGATGGGTCTGGAGACTGGCAGGCTGGAGATTCTGTCCCTGGGGATGGTGGCATTGCCAGGAACAACCATGGAGCGGGTGCCCCCATAAGGAATTCTGGATGGGGAGGGGGGCATGGAATGGGGCACTGGAGTAGACGGTGGGGAATTTGGAATTGCATGGGGTGGATGAGCAGTAGATCCGGGGCGAGAGGCCCCAGGGCCATCTCCTCTTGCATAAACAAGTTCTCTCTGCATCTGAAAAGAAAACAAAGGATTAGAAAGTTGACTTTGATATTCATGTTTCAAGAGAAGTCTCAGTGTGTAACTGTGTGGCTTCCCCTGCAAGATGTACACACCCTCATCCTGGAATCTGTAAATATGTTTCCTTACATGGCAAAAGAGGCTTTGCAGATGGGGTGGAGTTAAGGATGGTGAGATGGGAGATCTTTATTCTGGTGGACTCAAGGCAATCACAAGGGTCTTTATACGTGTAGGAGGGAGGCAGGGAAATTAGCACCAGGGGAGATCTATGATGATAGAAGTCGAGTTAGAAGAGTTTGGAAGGTGCTATGAGAAGGGGCCATGAACCAAGGAATGTGGGGCAGCTCCTAGAAGCTGGAAAAGGTGAGGAAATGGATCCCGCTATGGAGCCTCCAGAGGGAGGGTGACCCTGCTGACACATTGATATTGATGTGCAAAATCCACTTGGGACTACTGATCTCCATACAAGTAAAATGATACACCTATGGTGTTTTAGAAAATTATGGCGTTTTGAGCCACTAAATTTATGGTAACTTGTTACAGCAACCACAAGAAACGAATACACCTGATGGAGAGTGCAATTTTGTGGGGTTTCAGGAAAAAATAGTGTGATGGCTTAAATTTTAATGTCACAGCTTCTTAGAGATGCTGCTTAATAAATGCAGGTCTAGTGTATCAATAGTGCTAATGTTGCCTCTTCTAAAACTTGTCATGAGCACATTTATCTACCTTTAGCCCTGGGAAATAGTAACCATGTTTCCCATCTTTCCAAGTGGATACAATCTAGGGAGATGAGCAGGGGGAAAGGAGATACATGGAGGAAAACCTGGAAGGTAAGTTTCATTCATTCACCAACTCTTCACTTGAGCGTATGATAAATCAGCACAGAGAGGCTGGAAGGAAATATTTAAGCAATAAGAGTACTATGGCAGTGGACCCTTGAAGAATACAATTTTGAACTGTGCAGGTCGACTTATACACAGATATCCTTCTTCCCCTGCTACTCCTGAGAGAGCAAGGCCAAGCCCTTCTCTTCCTCCTTCTCACCTATTCAACATGAAGTTGATGAGGATGAAGACTTTTATGATGATCCACTTCCACTTAATAAACAGGAAACAAATTTTTTTTCTTCCTTATGGTTTACTTAAGAACATTTGCTTTTATCCAGCTTACTTTATTGTGTGAATACAGTATATAATATATAACATACAAACTATGTGTTAATCGACTATTCATGTCATCTGTAAGTATTCTGGTCAGCAGCAGCAGTAGGCTGTGAGTAGTTAAGTTTGCGGGGAGGTAAAAGTTTTGCGCAAATTTTTTTTTTTGTTTTAGATGGAGTCTTGCTCTGTCTCCCAGGCTGGAATGCAGTGGCGTGATCTCAGCTCACTCACTGTAATCTCTGCCTCCTGGGTTCAAGTGATTCTCCTACCTCAGCTTCTCAAATAGCTGGGATTACAGGCGCGGGCCACCATGCCCAGCTAATTTTTATATTTTTGGTAGAGACTGGGTTTCATCATGTTGGCCCAGCCAGTCTCGAACACCTGACCTCAGGTGATCTGCCTGCCTCACCCTCCCACAGTGCTGGGATTATAGGCATGAGCCACTGTGCCTGGCCTCTACACAGATTTTTTATTTTATTGTTTTACTGTGTGTGGGCGGTTAGCATCCCTGACTCCCACCTTGTTCAATGGTCAACTGCAATTAGCAACTATGCGACTGTGTTTAGCAAGGGAGTAGAATGAAAAATACAAACTAATTCAGGATATGATGATTTCACATATTTTTACTTTGGTCAAGGTGCCACGGGGAAATGCCCACTGAGATTCTCCAAATAACTGAGGGAAGGAGAGACAAGCTCCACCCATTCTTCAAGTTCTATTGGTGAGGTCACAGGAGCCCACAGTCCCTATCCTGACTTCCAGGAGATGTGACAGACAAGAAGGGTATAAATGGATGGAAGGTGGATGAGGTAGGGACCTGAGGAGAGAGGTGGCAGCTCGAATGGCAAGAACCAAGATTAGCAGCTAAGAGACCCCATGATGTGGGTGACGCAGATGAGAGTAGGGATAGTAGAGGCACCAGGAGAAGGTTGAAAATGAAATAGAGCCTAATGCACAGGATACAAACTAACTGCTTCTTTATCATAAAAACTCATTGCATGTAGTAAAGGGTATTTACCAAGCACTTGGTAAGTGCTTGGCATTATTCTAGGATGTAGTTCTAAACAAGCCCCAAGCTCCATGGAAACTCCCAAGGGCCATGGAGAGGGCACCTTCTTTCTTAAACTTCATAGATGCTAATGCAGGAACAACCAGTGGGACTCCCACGGCTTCCTAATCTTGTTCCTGGAATGATCCAGCAGTGTAGAATCCCTGCCCTGCAAGTTGTACATAGAGAAGTGGATTTCATAATGAAAGTGACCAATGAGAAGTGCAAATAAGGTGTGAATATGTAGCAACAAAATGGAGCCCTTTTTGAACACATGACCTGGGCACCGCAGAATTGACCTCTTGGCTCCTGTAGGGGCTGACTATTTCTGGGCCCCCTGGAGTTTGCAGACTCCTCCCTCACAATTACAATTTTATTTCCACTTCCCCCCTGTTCCCCTCCCAAGACTCACACACAGAGCTCCCACTATGATAGGCTAAATCTGTTCTCCCTCCTCTAAACCTAACTTGTGATATGCTGATGCTGTCCAGGGTCTCTCTCCCCATGTCCTAGTTCTTGTGGATCCATACCTAGGTTTGTGGTCAGGCTCCAGGTGCGTCTGCTCTGCATGGCCCCTGCCCTGATGCTCCAGCCCATGAGGTCCTGCTCACTGGACACCCTCATGACTCAGGTGCTCAGTGCTTTAGACCAGAAGGGACAATCCCAAGGTCATTGTGTGATAATACACCTGATTGATGCTCATTCCAGGAAGGCTGGGCAACCCCGTGACACAGGTTTTGCAGGAGAGCAACACGGATCCTCTATAAATACCTCTCTCACTCTGCCTTCACAATTCAGAGCTCAATAAAAAGCAAAGTATGGCTCAGCAGGAAGCAGCACAGGGCTTCACAGGTCATAAAATACAGAAGGGACTGGCTCAGTGAGCAGCGGATATCTGGGCAAATTCCCCACATAATCAGATTACACAATGCAATAACCAACCAAAACCAACATCGAGATAAATTCATCACATCGACTCAAACATGCCACTGTTCATAAAGCATTACATGGTGTCCAAGGCAAATCACATACAACAAATGGTAGGTACTGTTGTCATTATTGTTATTAATTCCAGAAAAATATTTAAAATATGTAGAACTGTCTGGGCACAGTGGCTCAGGCCTGTAATCCCAGCATTTTGGGAGGCCGAGGCAGGTGGATCATTTGAGGTCAGGAGTTCAAGACCAGCCTGGCTAACATGGCAAAACCCCCACTCTACTAAAAATATAAAAATTAGCTGGGCGTGGTGGCGTGCGCCTGTAGTCCTAGCTACTCGGGAGGCTGAGGCAGGAGAATTGCTTGAACCCAGGAGGCAGAGGTTGCGGTGAGCCGAGATAACACCACTGCACTCCAGCCTGGGTGACAAAGTGAGACTCCGTCTCAATCAATCAATCAATCAATCAACATAATATCTAGAACCCTCTTTGTATGAACAACAGTCCTAACTAGGTCAATCACTATTCCCTGTTCTCTTTTTCTTCCTTAGCCACCTTCAGAATACATCTTGATCTGGGGGACTATGACCTCAATTAACCAGCAGAAACTTTCCTCTTTTTGGCAGGAGTGTAAAAAGGGACATTAAGATTTTAGGGGCTGGGTGCAGTGGCTCATGCCTATAATCCCAACATTTTGGGAGGCTGAGGTGGGCAGATCACTTGAGGCCAGGAGTTGGAGACCAGCTTGGGCAACATGGCAAAACCCCATCTCTATAAAAAATACAAAAATTAGCCAGGCGTGGTGCATGTGCCTGTAATCCAGCTACTCAGGAGACTGAGGCACAAGAATTGCTTGAGCCTGGGAGGCAGGGTTTGCAGTGAGCCAGGAATGCACCGCAGTACTCCAGCCTGGCCAACACAGCAAGACTCTCTGTCTCAAATAAAATAAAGTAAAATAAAATAAAATAAAATATTCTAGGGAGTATAGAACTGTCCAGAAGGATAAAGAATATTAGTAAAAAGAAAATGTACAATTTATTTAAATTCATAAAAAGCTGAGTACATGTCTTTGAAAACAGCAAAGGTATTTACATAGGTATTTTAAAAACATGCTTGGTGACATGCAAAAATTGGTTAGAAGATATATAAATAACCTTTAAAATGAAACATTTAAAGATCTAATTAGAAAGAATATCTCATTAGATTTTCTAGTGGTATGTGTAGATGAGATTAGAAAGAAATATAACAATTAACTTAAAGTAATTCTAATACATTATATTGGGCATTCATGTGGGAAATGTCGGTGATAGTCGAAATATTTGACAGCTAATATCCAGTATGGCATGGACACCAACCAACCAGAATGGGACTTCAGCCAATGAGGATGGATGCTTGCCATGAACAGTCAGCATCCTGGATCTGGAGCTAATCCTGTGTGTCTTCCCTGCCCTGTCCACTTCAAAATAATCTTGCCATCATCCAAAAGGGTCATCAAAAGAGTCACCGTCAACCTGAGTTGTCCACAGTGGCATTGAATACAAACATTCGGTTATGACAGAATTGGTAATCTGAGGTTGAATGTCTCTATCAACACAGGTGACTTAGATGTTGGAAGTCTTGGCAGAATTCTTACGTTGGTTTGCCAAGCTATGACTGACTTTTCAAAACGGAGTTTTAAAAAGAACCAGGATCATGTATTTCATCCTCGGCTCTAAATAGAGCCCAAGAAGAAAAATGACACAATGATCCCAATATAGAGTGGGAAAATTTGTTTTAAAACCACAACTAGAATGAACCCTTACGATCAGACAACTTGGGAATCCTACTATAAAAGACAGGGACCAGCCTAAGGCGACTCGCTCTTAGGATGTAGGGGAAGGTAAGGGGACATCACTGGAGGGATGTTTTCAAGCCTTCAGTGTGATTTCCAAGGTCACACTTACAATAAAAAGTAGAATTTAGAGACTCCAGAATCTGATAGACTAAAGCAGCATGATGGTTAAGATTGTATAATTCACAATTTAAAACAAACCCAGCCTTTGATGCAGGTGTTCTTACTAAGGAGAGATCTTCCTAGAATCTGTCACCAACACAGATTTATTTTGTTTTGGTTTTTAACTGTTATTTTGCTAATGAGTAAAGATATGGCATTAAATACATACTGGGTTTTTCCTGCACTGGTACTCAAAGTCAGACCTTGTGGGAGAAAATTATACTAAACTGACAAAGAAAATAAATAAGCAAAACACACACACACACACACACACACAGAGTTGCCATTCACATTAATATATCTTAGTCCCTTATTCTACCACTGATCTCTCTGATGCTACTAATGTTATCATCTCTTTTCCCTTAGTGAGTTTAAAGTAACTAGCTATGTTCTATCATTGACACTTTTTCCCCACAGAATTTCAACACTAATGTCACAATGTAAGCTTTAAACAATTTCATTTTACAGCAAGAAAGAGATGACCGACACAGAAAAATAAAGATTCTTTCAGCCCCCTTTCTGAATACAACTATTTGCCGTGTGCACCTAAGCCCAGACACAGAAAATGTTCATTCACCTGCCCTAGATATAATGGCAATGTATGAACAAGACTGTTCTACCACATTCATCTGCTTGGTTAGGCACTGTCTTTTCTTCTTTCCATTACTGCCCAAACCTCTATTGTCTCTTTGTTATTTGAGTCCTTCCAGTTCTTAGAAAGAGGGTAGTTTCTTCAAGAGCCTCATCATAATAGCAGGCTGAGAGGCTGGTGTCCCTGCCCACAGACTGCACACGGATCAAAATGCTGTTTACACCATACTTCTGAAACACTAGAAAGTATCTGGGGCCATTTCATATTAAGATCTGAAGTCTGAGTTAGAAATTCTTACATGTAGCTATATTTTATTTCCCAAAAGTATCATAAGTCAAATCGAATATCACTCATTCAGAAGTTTCTTGAAGGTAAGATAAGAAACAACATATTAAAATTGTTTCCAGAAAAAAAAAAAAACCTAGTAGAAAAGATATTTGTTTAAAATCATCTTGGGAAACTGCCTCATGTAATAATGTCTGTGGAGCATTAAAATATATATACGCGCGTGTGTGTGTATGTGTGTGTGTGTGTGTGTGTGTGTATATATATATATTCTTGTGGAAAAGGAATATTATGTACAGTTTGTTGTATTTCAAACCCCACCCTTCCAAGTCTGGAATTTGTAAACATATCACTCAATCAGACCACACAGTGAAGTAAGCAGAGAAAACTGAAAAGGAATCTTATGACACTCCTTCACCCTCAAAGAATTAAAGCCACTTACTTTTTCTTAAGGAAATCACCTGTGTACCTAACGCCGTGAGTAAGCACATTCGCTCAGGTCCTGATTACATGATTCCTTTGTTTGCTGGCTTCATCTAAATCCTTGGTTCCACACTTGAATATTTTAGACAGCTTCCTCTTCAGAGACAAAATCATCACAAAAGACACAGAGATCCTAAAATGCTTCTCAGCTCGAGTGTTCACAACCAATAAAGACCATTTTGTAATACCTAGTTTTCAGAGAGAAGCTGACAGTGGCATGGATAAAAAGTAACCCTCCCCGTGATAAGTCAATTTCTCCTCCCCTTGGAAATTAGTCACTGAATAACCTCAGCCCACATCCAACCACAGGCTACCTCACGGGTGACTCAGTCCTTCAACAATTGCTTACAGGGAAAACACCAGTGAAGGAACTTTAAACGGCCTAGGTAAATGGGTTAACAGCAAAGGAAATATTACAAAATATATTTCACCGAAGGCAAACAGGATCATTAAAAAGGGCAAACAACCAGCCACCGAGAAATGAAACTGTCAGAAAACCCAACATATTCAATCCAGAGGAACCAACTTTCAGATCAGTTTTCTGTTGACTTAAAGGTGCTACTTAAACCTAGACCAGCACCCAACACCCAGTTTGCTGCCAGACTTTTGAAGTCTGGGAATTGACAGCTGAAGGAAACATAAGCCTCTTCCCCTGGTTTAATACCAGAGGGAAAACATGAGGGAGATAAGGAGGCGGTCTATTAATTAACCAGCCCTGTTTTACCAAGCTGAACTTTGGGTAACAGCCATTAATCAGTCCTACATAGAGCCGGGCAAGGAACTGCAATCGCCCTGGAAAATACATCTGAAATGAGAGGGAAAGATAAAGAGGGCAAACCGTGGCTGTGCAGAGGGGATTCTGGAAAGGAAACCAGAGCCCTTCTGCCTCACCCTAAACAAGATGAAGGACGAGAGGTAGGCGATCCCCAGAGACCTCTGGGTACAATCGCTGTCAGCACAGCCGATCTCTTCCAGGGGAACAGGTACAAGAAGGTGCGTGTCCACAACACGAAGTGACTTGTGCAGCTCTCAGCGGAGGACGGGAATTAATGCATTGCTAGCGAAAGGTCGGGGAGAAAGGAAGCACCTCCTGCGCTCACAGGCTGGCTCTGATCAGCATCATGTTTTCTGGGCCCTTGGGGACTGGGTGGAACCGAAAGCTATCCAAGTGGGAATACGGTGACAAGGAACTCCACACACTGGGCTGGAAGCCCCACTGGCTTCACCCCACACCCGACTACCACACTCTGGGCAGCCTGTGCATTTTAAAAACATTTTAAGGCTTTTAGAGGTTGTTCTTGCTGACCAAAAGAATTCCATGACGTCTTTCAAGTTCAAATCCAGTCCTTTGCAGGCTTTCTAAAAAAACTGTTTACTGCCATCAAATCACTCTGTGGTTATTAAAGAAGGGGGCAAATGGAGCACGTAACATTGCCACCCTCCTAAGATGTCTCACTAGGAACGATATTTGGGTGCAGTGGTTGTAACAGATGCCACCTAAGAGGTCGGAAAACAGTAGAAGGAATGTGGAAGCTCTTGTTTTGATTTTTAATCTAATCAGCAAGGGTTTGTTATTTCTCACCAGAGTATGGGAGGCACACACTATCAGTTTCTGATGAATCTGGTACACATTAGGCAGGTTTTGTGTCTTCGGTCAAGCACATACTTTCCAGGAAGGGGGATGGAGGGGTGGTCCCCCTTATCTGATGACGCCGCGATGCTGCCCCTATCACATCCCCCAAAGACCCTGTTTTATGGCGTGACGTGTGCTAACAGACACGGCTCTTATAATTCTTCTTTACCTGCTTATTACGGGCAGGGTTGCTTGTTGCAGTGACTGTTTGTGAAGGGTCTGGGGTCAGGCTGTTCCCCAGGAAACAGAGCAGTGAACTCTCTCTGTCTCTCTGCTGCTTGGCTAAGAAAGTCATGCCATGTTCAACATGTTATCCCATATCTGCTATGGGCTAGGTGCTATGTGGCTCACACCTGTAATCCTAGCACTTCGGGATGTGGAAGCAGGAGGATTCCCCAAGCCCAGGAGTTTGAGACCAGCTTGGGCAACATAGGGAGGCCAAGTCTGTACAAAGAGTAAAAACTTAGCTGGGCATACTGGTGCCTGCCTGTGTTCCTAGCTACTTGGGAGGCTGAGGTGGGAGGATCACTTGAGCCTGGGAGGTTGAGAGGCTACAGTGAGCCAAGATCACACCACTGCACTCCAGCCTGGGTGACAGAGTGAGATCCTGTCTCAAAAAAAAAAAAAAAAAGGCAACAAAACAACAAACCACAAGAAACCTTGTTCATTACGCTAGAGAGAAGTGGCTTCTGTTGACCCTGTTACAATGAGAGTCGGTGGGTTCAATGCGAGAAGTCTGGTTTACCTCTCCCTTCCCTTCCTTCCTGCCAGGTTCACAGCAATTTCCTTTCACTTTCAAAATGCTCCAGGGCACTGTCTGTAGCATGTGCACATGGATTCGTCATTACCAGAGCAGTTATTCACTGTCAGGAGTTTGAAAGCCAGCACAATCCTGCGGTGAATCGGGATGAGTTAAATGCTCTTTAGCAAGCACGGAGTTCACCCAAGAGAGAGGTGGAGCTCAATCTCCAAAGGCCCCAGAGTACCCGCTAATGAACCAGACAAGCCAATTTCCTAAACAATATTCTGGTGTCCTGGTGCCATCTAGGACCCAGTGGCTTAATCTTAGTGGAAGGCACATTCTCCAGAGAAGGGCTCGTTTAGGCCAACTCACCACAAAGTTTGGTTCAGTATGAGTGTGTGCAACCATTAATACCCCCAGCTTCGGTTTGATGACTTCACCAGACCCTTCTCTGCCTGCTCTACCTTGGGACATTACAGCCACTGCCACATTACTCTTCCCACCAGCGTATAAAGTGTCCTACTCTTCATTTTCCCTCTTCCTTTCATTGACTAGGCCTAAAAGCAAAGTGGAAGCAATGTATTCTTTCTGAGTCAGTGTTAAGAATGGACATGCTAGGAAATATTCAGGATTACCTCAACAGGAAATAATTTTTATGCTCCAATAAAGCCAGTAGTATTGTGACACGTATTCCTTCCTATTTTTCCTTTCATATTCATTTCTTCATTGGCTTTTAAAAAATTACATTTGCTCAAAGAAAATCTAAACTGTGCCTATAGATATGAAGATGATATTAGGAAGGGAAGGGATTATTACGTTGAAAAAATTTCAAATTCATCTTGTTTGCATTGGTAAAATTGGGAAGATTGCCATTTGTAAGGTTTTAGTTAGCCTATTGTTTCATTTGATTGTAAATGGAATGTCTTCCAGACATGAGGCAGGCAGACAGACTGCTGCCAAAATTATTTAATTCCCAGGAAAGAGATGGTCCAGTCAGCGGTTAGCTTATGGCTATATTTAAGATGAGCGTTATTTCTATAAATCTTTTGACACAGGAACTCTACTGAGCCCTCCAGTGGCCAGACCTGGCTGACCAGTGCTGGGCCCAACAGTGATTAAAGATCTCAATCGGGAACAGAATAAAGAAGCAATGTTAAATAAATCATTTCGCTTCCAAGCCACAATCAATAACTGTGCAGTGCTGTAGGATGGATAAAAGAAAAATGTCCTTCTCACTGATACTCAGTCTTCTGCTGGGCTACTCCTGTGTTTTCCAGGCCAAGGACAACCTTCTTTTGTACCGAAAATAGTTACAGTTTGTAAAATGATATCTTCTTTATACCACTTGCAACAGATGGTACAAATAACTCCTTCTCTTATCTCCATCTCTGCACATCCACCCATTTCCTGGACGGACCTTGTTCTTTTATGCACAACTCCCTTTCAATGTTTCCTAGATTGGATACTAGGAAGTTATCTACAGCACCCAACTACAATTTTTTAGTGCCTTAGACTTTATTTTTCTCTTTATGACAGTTCTTGAAACTCCTATTTAACTTGTCAACCACATGTTGCCATATAGGATATATTGCTTTATTTGCTTGTGACACTTCATATTCTAACAAGGGATTTTTAAATCCCTGTGCTCACCATACCCCACCCACAAACACTCCAATAGTCACACAGCAGTTTGCAGTTTACAAAGGGCTCTCAATTGTGACATTTCATGGGCTCCAGAACTCAGTGAGAGACACAGGACAGGTATCCTACGTCTTTTTGAATGGTTGGGAAACAGAAGTGCAGGGAGTTAAGAACCTCACCCAGCTTCCCATAGCTGCTAAGCAGTGAAGCAGCAAGAACCCCAGCTTCCTCGGTTGTTTGCGTGTGACCTGCTGTGCACTTCAGCACGCTGCGAGCTATTCTGCAAAGAACGATGCTCCTCATGCCTACCCACGCATGATCAATGACGGATTCCTTATTCGATTTCTGGCCTTGGTGTGAAACATGAACAAGTCTGTCTGAGAAGTACCTCACTCCATTCACCGGTCCAGATTTTCACAGCAAAGGAAAAGAATCACTGGGGCATCTCAATGGGCTTCAGCTTTAATGATTTAGAGCCTCTCTTGACTTACAATTAGGTTTTACCTACTTGCCTCAAAATGAGTAAGTTATACAATTAGTTATGTATTAGTTATATTTAACTAAGACATATCAGTATATATGCTTGCATATATTATACTTATATATACCTATCTATATTATACATCACTCAGTACTATATAGATATCCCCATATCACATAAGTTATATATACGTATACACATACATATATGTGTATGTACACACAGACACATGCACAAGGTCATCATCAGTCACAGGCACCAGATTATTTATAAAATAAAATATCTGAGCCTTAGCTGATTAAAATCCCTTCCCATTATAACCCTAATTCTATTACGGGGTGACATTCCCAGGACCACGCCCCTCAGAGATGCATGCACTGCCCACAGAGGCACAGGGTCTCCATCGCTGCACTCTATGCCCTTCTTTCTTTTCGCTGGAGAGACTGACCAAATTGATTATATTGTGAACAAAAATAGCTAGCTAGAGCATTATATAACTTTACGATGATTACAACGTGAGAATTAAAATGTATACATATTTTAGCTTGATGATATTAACATACCTAAATTTACACAATGAGGTGATGTTGATCTGTGTAGAATTTTATGCTATACAGCCTGGTGCAGTGGCTCACATCTGTAATCCCAGCACTTTGAGAGGCCGAGGTGGGCAGATCACCTGAGGCCAGGAGTTCGAGACCAGCCTGGCCAACATGGTGAAACCACGTCTCCACTAAAAATACAAAAATTAGCCGGGCATGGTAGCATACACCAGTAATCCCAGCTATTCGGAAGGCTGAGGCAGGAGAATTGCTTGAACCTGGGAGGTGGAGGCTGCAGTGAGTCAAGATTACGCTGCTGTACTCCAGCCTGGGCAACAGAGCAAGACTCTATCTCCCCCGACCCTACCCCACCAGAAAAAACAGAATGTTATGCTCTACAACTGCAGTTTAAAGGATAGATACAAAGACAGCCAGGTAGAGTGTTATATAGCTTTAGGATGGTTAGAACATGAGAATTAAAATGTATATATAATTTAGTTTGAAGATATGATATACCTAAACTTAAACAATGAATCGATGTTGATCTATGTAGAATTTCATGCTACACAATTGCAGTTTAAAAGATAGATGGTTTTCAGAGCCCATGAGAGTAAATGGTGGTAAACACATTGGGGAATGGCAGATGTCAACTTGGAAACCATATGGCCATTTATTCGTGGTCTGTCAATGTCTTCTCACAATGGAGCTACTCAAATCCCAGGATGTCTGTTTCTGTAATAACTCCTTTCTCATGGCCTCATGTGGTCTCAGCTTCTCACTACCAATTGCTCCCTAGTAGGTTTAACCCCTTCAGGCCTGTCTCATGCCTCCCTTCACTGCTCCTCCTTCTTAGATCACAGCTTTTCTGAAACCAACTCTGTGGACTTAGGTCACCGTCTTAGCCCTTCTATAGGAACCACATTCCATTGCCTGCATTCTGTTGTGTTCATATTGATCTCAGTAGGATTTGTGTAGGTTCTATTACCAAGCAAAAGAGAAAACAGCACAAGGTGAGCTGTGTCTGTGGAGCAAATATTAAAGGATGTATTACGGATGACTTCCAATGAAAGGTGTTTTAGTTGTGCCATTATTCTGATCCTCAGCCGAACAACATCAGCCCATGTGTCAAGAGAAGAAAGGATTGTCTGAGAGAACAGTCCCAGAGGGTAACACTACAAGACAATAATTCATAGATCTGCCAGGTTCAATTTTTACTCAAAATAAACATGAAAAAAACAATGATGGGGACCCAGATTAAAACAGCCCTCGTGCCAATTCTTCCTGGGTTCAGAGGAGCCGCCTCCTCCACTGTGAATGCCCCACTGTGAACTTTTATTCAAAAATAAAAGAAGTTCCATGTGTATCCTAGGTGTACTGAGTGTGCAAACTGGGGAAATTCTTGCATGTAAGGCTAGAAGTTGATGCCATTTGTTACACAATTTTATAGGCTTATGAATGAAAAATGTGTACTTTCCCAGTTTTCATTAGTTATGAAAAAATCTAAGAGGTTCTAGGTTTATAAATTAGATGACAATAGCTTTGAAAACCCATCTGCTTTCCTTGGGTTTAGTTGGAGTCTGTGACAGAGAACACGAGAGCACCTGCTAGTTTGGGGGCCAGGCCAGTTGCTCTGAAAGCCCCCAGGTGTGTTTCCCAGCAGTCGGTGCAGCAGGGTGATGGGGGAAGAACACCAAATGGGGAATCCCGGAACCAGCATTCTGGTCCAGGTGTTAATATTGTTTTCTTTCTTTTCACTTTTTTTAGTTTTAAAGAGACAGGGTCTCATTCTGTTACTCAGGTGTAGTGCAGTGGTGTGATCCATAGCTCACTGAAGCCTGGAACTCCTCCGTTCAAGTGATCCTCCCAACTCAGCCTCCTGAATAGGTAGGATTACAGGTGTGCATTACCACACCTAGCTAATTAAAATTTTTTTTTTTGTAGAGCTGAGATCTCACTACATTGCCCAGGCTGGCCTCAAACTCCTAGTCTCAAGAAATCTTCCTGCCTAGGCATCCCAGAGTGCTAGGATTACAGGCATCAATCATCACGCCTGGCCAACATCCCTTTCTTTATCTGTAAATAAGAAATCTCATGTAGATTTTCTCTAAGGCCCATTCCAATGATGAGATTCTGTGGATCCATATATTTACTGAGTAGCTACCTATATACAAAGCCCAGCGCTAAGACTGATGAGGGAAAAGGGATCTGTAAGACATGATTTCTACCTTTGAAGAACTTATGTTCTAGTAGGAAAAATAAGACATGTGCGTGAACATTAAAATATGACAAAGCAAGAATAACTTTGCCAAGTGTCAGACGAGTACAGCAGACAAACACTCTGGTAGTTCATTGAAGAATGAGATTCTTATGGTTGGGGTGGCCGAGGAACACCTTTCTGAAGAGGTGAGAGTGGGTTCATGAATGATGAGCAGAATTTCAGTAGGTAAGAAAGAGGTCCCTTTCTTAGGTGTTCCAGGCAGGAACAAAGGCATGGTCAAGGATAAGGGATAGGAAAGTCCAGGTGCCCTGGGTGAATGGCTAGACTACTGACCCAACAAGTGAGTTACTCTCAGACAGTGGTTCTCCAGCTGTCGGACGGTGGGCATCAGAATCGCCTGGAAAGTTTGGTAAATCAGATTACCAGGTCTAACATCCACTGTGTCTGATTCAGTAGGTCTCAGGTGGTGCCGAGGAATCTGTATTTCTAACAACTCGCCAGGTGATAGTGACCTGCTGGTCCAGGGAGTGCTCTTTGAGAACCACTGCTTTAGTGAGTAGAGGGACGTGGTAATACAGGGTCACTGAACGTTCACATCACAATCTCCATTCTACCGTGAGCTTGGTTAAATCCTTTGGATAGCAATCACAATTGTCTAGAATTTCTCTATCATAAATATTGCCAACTAAATCTGCCAAGAGAAGATGGAAATAGGGAAGAAAATGGATATTTTGGGTAACTTCCTATTTACCAATGCTTTCCAAAATTACCTCATTTAATTCTCATCTCATTTCCATCAGATACATTATAATTCCCATTTCACAGATGAACAAACTGGGCTCAGAGACTTCAAATATCTTACATGAAATCAGATAACAGGGTCAGGATCTATGAAGTGCTAGAATAATCTTGCATTCTAGTGTTAAGAAATCAGTGTGGAGATCTGACCTTTGAATCCTCTTCAAAGGAGCGCAGTGGTTCAAGAACCTCTAAAAATGAGTATTATTTCTGTCCCAAATCAGGTCCATCTGTATCGAGTGTTCCAAGAGTCACAAGAGACAGGTCAAATAGACCAACCCATGTTCATGTTATCTACAAATGTGGGGAACAAAAAAAACTTCCAAGTAATGACTCCAGGGTACCCACGAGCCCCACAAGACTGCTCCATTTCAAAGGAATACCTTCGTGTTTTCAGTTCAAATAGCAAGTCAGTCAGCCAGCCAGGGAACATGGCTTGGAAATCTGAGATGGTCAGCAAAACCACTGCTTCTCCTTATTTGGATAAATAACAGCCTTAAAGACAACCAGTTTGGGAGTTGTACATGCCCTGAGGCTGGGCTTGGCAGGCATCTCTGCCCACACCCTGCTATGCCTTTTGCTGCACCAACAGCTGAAGGAGTGTAGCCAAATATTGACCAATCCCTTCTTCCCCACCAGGTACTGACACCGACAGGAGCCTCCTCTTCAGCGACACGATCTGCTTCCCTGTGTCCCAATAACAAACTGCCAGGTGGGCCTTTGAGTATCCCTACGTTTAAGTCAAGCCTTGTACTCCTGACACTGAGTAGCTCATGGACAGAATGGACAGCAAGTCAGTAAGTCATGCTCCATATGATGAAATGCCCACAGAGAGTAAGGAGCTACACACTGTCTAGTTGCTCTTCTTACCCATTGCCTCCAGGAAGGAAAGACTTCCCTCCCACACAGGATGTAAGGCAAGTGAAGAAAATGCTTTGTAATCTACGGAGCACTTTTCAAAGTTCATGATTAGGGCCGAGCACGGTGGCTCACACCTATAACCCTAGCACTTTAGGAGTCCAAGGCGGGAGGATGGCTTGAAGCCAGGAGTTTGAGACCAGCCTGGGCAACATAGCAAGACCCTGTCTCTGCAAAATTTAAATTTAAAAAATTAGCCAGGCATGGTGGTGCATGCCTGTACCCTGGCTACTCGAAGGCCGAGGTGGGAGGATGGCTTGAGCCCAGAAGTTCAAGGCTGCAGTGAGTTATGATTATACCACTGCACTGCAGCCTGGGTGACAGAATACAATCCTGTCCCCCCATCCCCACCCCCCAAGCTCTTCGTGCTTGATTAGCACGAAGAGCTTTCAACTCACTTCAAAAAGAATCAAGCTCCAGGCTGAAACAAAGGTAGCTTATCTTCCACCAATTCCCAACCCCACCTCCCAAGCCCTTTGTGTTTTTTTGCATTATCTTTACTTTTCTGAAAAGCAACGTTAGAGCAACATTTCTCCCACAGAGGACACGAAGATAAGCGATAATAAATAGAGAGGATTTCTTTAAATTAGGGCAGCAAGACACTGGGGCCATTTCGATGACCTTTCCTCCAAGGCACTGAAGTATACAAATTAGTTTCCAATTTTTTTTTTTTTTAATTAAAAAGGGTTTAATTGGTTGGGCACAGTGACTCACGCCTGTAATCCCAGCACTTCAGGAGGCCCAGGCAGGAGGATCATTTGAGGTTAGGAATTCAAGACCAGCCTGGCCAACATGGTAAAACCCCGACTCTACCAAAAACACACAAATTAGCTGGGTTTGGTGGCGGGTGTCTGTAATCCCAGCTACTAGGGAGGCTGAGGCAGGCGAATCACTTGAACCTCGGAGGCAGAGGTTGTAGTGAGCTGAGATCACACCATTGCACTCCAGCCTGGGCGACAGAGTGAGACTCTGTCTCAAAAAAAAAAAAAAAAAGGTTTAATCCTCCTCGTCAATCAGTACTCCTTCACACCATCATCTTGAGGAAGGCAGTGGGGTGTGGTGGAGCGAGCACCGGATTATGACTCAAAAGGCTTGGATTCTCCCTGCTGGGAATCTCTTCTTGGCTATGGTCTCATAACTGTGACTGTAGTCCTCACACTGAACTTCTCTGAGCCTCTGATTCAGCTCCTTAGTTGGTTCAGTAAAACCTTCTTGCACTTTCTCTTCTGGTGCTGTGAATAGCTAATGAGTTCCATCACTGTTGTGTCACTGTGCATGCATGATTATTAATATCACCAGCAAACATTCAGGGGTCTACTCAGTGAGCTGTGAGGCAGAAGAAAATGAATAAAACGGAAAATGCTCACTTAAATATATTCACAGATGGATGAAATGAATGACACATTCGTTTTTGAGGTACAAGAACTGGCAAAAGAATGAGGACTCTGGATGCAGCCAATGTAAGAACATCACACTGTATTACATTTCAAAGACATCATATTTGAGAAAATGGTCCAGGCTGGACATGGTGGTTCATGCCTGTAGTCCCAGCACTTTGGGAGGCTGAGGCTGGTGGATGGCTTGAGCTCGGGAGTTCGCAACAAGCCTGGGCAACATGGTGAAACCCTATCTCTACAAAAAATAGAAAAATTAGCCTGGTGGGGTGGCATGCACCTCTAGTCCCAGCAACTTGGGAGACTAAGCAGGGAGGATCATTTGAGCTCGGGAGGCGGAGGTTGCAGTGAACCACTGCACCACTGCACTCCAGTCTGGGCGATAGAGGGAGACTCTTGTCTCAAAAACAAAAACGAAAACAAAAACAAAAAAAAACCAGTACTTTTCCTCATTCCTATTCCCAAATTAATTGATCGTTCTGAACCCAGATCAGGCTATATAAAAGACTCCCAATCCATTTCGTAGTGTTACAACAACAAATAGACTCAAATTGCAATTATCTATAATCACTGTGAGATGGGTGATTACCCACATCTTGGCATTGGATCATTCTCTTTTCTTTCCCATCTTACCACCTGGGAGAACATCTCTTTTGTGAATGAAAAGAGCATCCGTGTCATTACTTGTCTGTGGCCAGAGTGCAAGCTTTGACTGGTGAAGAGGAAACTGAACTAATTAACTCAAGATATGTGTTTAGAGGCTCTCGGAATTTCAACTACATTATCCATTCTAGTCCTGTCCCACATTTATATTAAAAACAGGGAGCTGGGTGCTTTAGCATGGTTCTTGATAGAAAAACATTTATCTTGTAATATGCTCAAAATTAATTTTTGGCATAGCAAAAATTGGGAATTTAATGCAAATGTAGAGATGTTTTGTTATTGCACATATCTGCCGAGACAGCTTTGCGCATATACTCACTGTATCTATATTTAAAATATAAAATTATATTTGGGTAGTTTTTATATTAAGATACTCTATGTATATGAGTACATATCTGTCAATAAAAATTCTGTGCCAAAATTAAAAATATCAAAATTCCACATCTGACTCATTTTTATGCTCTAGTCTCAAAGTGACACTGAATAGAAACTTATTAGCATTTCAGTGAATTTCTTCAGATCATTGTTACGAATAATAAAAATACAGAAACATTTTAAAACAACATATTTCAGTCTTAAAATGGTCAGATTAACATAATTATAGCCCGAGGCTGCCAACAGTGCCACATTTCTCATTTTCATGAAAATGCAGAGGTTCTCTCAGATTGCAAGCTAATAGGCTCCTTGGTCTAAATATATACAGTAAAATCTGCAACAAATTTCTGAAGCATTAAGATCTGAACCCTGCAGATATCTGGTGAGTAAGTTGTGCTGCAGTGGAGCAGACATTTTTTTTTTTTTTTTTTTGCAGTTACACAGCTGCTAGAAAATATATTTTTAGATTTGCTTTTAAAAGCAAGCAGAAACGGTTTCCACTTTGTGGATTTCCATCCATGATGTATCCATCATGATCCCTCAGTCCCTACTGCAAGGGGTCAACCATCTACAAAATGTTCTATTTCGTGTCCTCCTTCCTCGCAAGTGACTGCAAGGACTGGTACTAAATGCTCATTCTAGACGAAGCTATCAGACCCTGACCACCAATCCTATGCTTTAGAGGTGCTGACACGCATTGAAGTTTAAGCACCCTATAGATCAGGCCCCTGCTATTTCTGAATTGGCCCATTGTTGGCATTGCTATGATTCCTTTTTGTTGTTTGTGTTTTTCTTTGGAACTCTTCCTACTCTGTCAAGGGTGCATGAAAAGGAACAGGTTCAAAGAATGAAATCAGAACAAGGCAAAGCACGACCTTTGATGTCACAAGAAAAGAAGAAAAGGAAAGAAATCAAATACATGTGTCGATCAACTAAGTCAAACATATTTTCTGTTTCAGGAATATGGAGTGAGTTAGTGCTGCCTGCATAATGGAAAGAGGTCCTCTAGCTTACATGAAAAGCTAGGTAGTAACACCTTTTATCTGGAGAGACCTTAAATAAATAAATCTGCTCAAAAAACTATTTAATGAGTAGCTCTTTTTTTTCTCCCAAATAGTAACATGCTGATGGTCCTGAGAACTCTTGGAGAAGAATTAGAATTCATTTGGACACCCGATTTATTTATTTATTTATTTTTGCCAATTGTATGCTTTTAAATCAAGTTTTACCCTGTCCTTTCCTTGAACCCTCAATTTGGGCTTCATCTTAAAGCCGTGGTTTTTATACTTCACACATTAACAAGATACCATCACCACTTTGGCTCTATCTTTATATCAGCTGTACTAGTACTCATTTAATAATTTTCTTTAAGTCAGTTTTAAATTGACTTTTTTCTCCTTAGTTGTGACTAAGAATTATAGTTGTGACTTGAGGAATTAAAGAATATTAACTCTCAAGTTCTTTGTGCTACCAGTCTTTCCAACATTCATTCAAAACAACATCATATAATTATTACCATTTACAAAGTGTTTTTCTAGTTACCACCTAAAATCACTGGTTCCAAGCAATGGACAACTTTGAAAGTAATGTGAGGAGTCATGCATTAATGTTTCAAATAGCATAACTGCAGGAGCTATTTGCCACAGCAAAGAGGCTGCTTTTTAAAATAATGCCATAATACTGTACAATCTTGTTGAGCCAATATTGTTTTATTCAAAGTAGTTCATAATTTGAAACAGCTGCTATTTTTCAGTTGACATGATGGCCTATTCTCCTTCCATAAAAAATACTGGGTAATCTAAATCTGGTTAGTTTAAAATCCATTTATTTTTAGTCCAGGCTCATGCATTTCCAATTAATCAGCTCTGGCCTACCTGCAGGATTTCTGGTTCTCTTTTAGTAAGATAATCCAGAAGAGAGAGAGAGAGTTGTCCTGCTTTCTAGAGGATAAGTGAAAGCTGGCTAGACTCAGCGACCACAAAAGATGGCTAAGAGAAGTCAAATAGATAGTGTTTTTCTAAATCAATCAAGAAGACAAACCTTGTAAGATCCAGAGGGGTGAGAACAAAAGCAGGGAACAGGCTGAAATGGCACTGCATAGAGACAAGGGTCTGGTCTTGGGAACAGTGACTTGAGATCCAGCCCTATTTTTGCCACTTCTTTATTTTGTAATCTTGACCGTGTCATGTCAAACACTCTGGGCCTCCTGGGTCTCAAGTTATAGGGCAATGGGTTACAAAAGATGATGTCTAAGACCTTCTTTCTATTTCTAAAGCCCTATGACTCCAAATATGTCAGGCCTCTTTCTTTCTTGTTTTCATTTTTAATTTTTGTGCCAACATAGTAGGTGTATGCATTTGTGGGCTACATGAGATATTTTGATACAGCATGCAATGTGTACAATCGCATCAGGGTAAATGGGGTGTCTGCCACCTCAAGCATTCATCCTTTGTGTTACAAACATTCCGGTTATCCTTTTTTTTTTTTTTT
>NW_012119932.1:2143552-2158478 GCF_000951035.1 Colobus angolensis palliatus
GCCATTCTCCTGCCTCAGCCTCCGGAGTAGCCGGGACTACAGGCGCCCGCTACCTTGCCCGGCTAATTTTTTTTTGTAGTTTTAGTAGGGACGGGGTTTCACCACATTACCCAAGATGGTCTAGATCTCCTGACCTTGTGATCCGCCCGCCTCGGCCTCCCAAAGTGCTGGGATTACAGGTGTGAGCCACATCGCCTGGCAGTTATACTCTTTTAGTTATTTTAAAATGTGCAATTAAATTATTTTTGACTATAGGCATTCTGTTTTGCTAGCAAATACTAGGTCTCATTCATTCTTTCTAAATGATTTTTCTGTACCCATTAAGTGTCTTTTAAAAAATTATTATTAGTTTCAGGGCTGTTTCTTGAGGGAGCACTGGTGATGCAGGTCAGGTTTGTCTTCTCAATTACAAATCTGCGGTAGCCAGCTCTAGTTCCTCAAAAGCAGACAGAGTATCTGTGACTTCTGCAAATCACAAGTAAGCAGAGATCACCTGCTCCATAAGAAAAAGTGGGACAGAAGAAAATGTGTTACCAGTAGGCAAAATGTATCTTAAAAGCACTTTTTTCTTTTTAAAAGATTAGCGTGTTATTCTCTCTACCCCCAAATTTATATAAAAGTAACACATGCTCATTTGAGAAATGTTGGAAAAAGCATCAAGAGAAAAACGGTCCCCTGGAAGCCCTCTCAGGGGTAGGATCTGGGACCCAGGGAGCCTAGGCTGATGTGGTAGAGAACAGCCTAGTATGGTCTGGGATGCCTTGCTGAGCACCCACAAAGAACACAGGAAAACAAAACCCCAGCAACTGAAAAATACGCAGGTACAAGGGATGCAACTTGAAAATGCAAGGACATATATCCCCAGTCAAAGGCAATTCCCGCCAACACCTATACTTATAAGAGCAAAGAAAAGGGATGCGGTTTGGATATCAAAGGGCAGAGGGATGTGGCAAAAACCTCTCATGTGTACTCCAGCCAGCAACGACTCAGAACTCTTTGGGAGCTAACCCTAGTACCTGCTGGGGAGAAGGAAGGTTCTGCTCCAATCAGCTTGGAGTTGCGTTGGTTGTGTAGCCAGTCCTGGATTTCAGGCTGAACTGGGGCTGGAAGCCTTGATCCTGAAGCCTGTGTTGGGAGCAGCTGCATCCCCTGTTGATGCTGTTAGCAGTAATTACTTTGCATCACAAATCACCAGGATATTTTTGCTGCTGTGTTCATGTCTCACTCTTCAGGAGGAGGTGGGAAGAGCAATGTTGAAGGTGAAGTTTGGGCTCTCAGGCAGCTGAGCCAGCTGCCTTAACTTCAGAACCCTCCACCTTCAGCCTTAACATTCTTCCCGGCCCCCTCCTGAGAGTTCTGCCAGCAGACTGAAGGGCAGTGGGCAGGCACAGTTAGCCAGTCTCCATTCAAAGATACTTTCTAGCTGCCAAATCAAGCTCCCAAACAAGCTCCCTGCTCTGTCCTATGGAAACCTTTTTTATGAGCAACACAGCACATGAAGCAAAGAAGAAAACAGGAAAGGTCCGTGTAGTAAAGAGGAAAGAGTGGTTTATCCAAAGTGCTTTTCTCTATCTCTACACTATCTGATGTTTACTGTTTTCATTATGCTCTGAGTAAGTTGTAACCAGGTCCCTGGATAAACAACCAGTGTGATACTAGGTTTTGGATGCTACAGATCTAAAATAAAATAAAATTCCAGAAAAATACAAAATAGTTTATCCTGAAGCTGCATAAACATTAGACCTGAAGCTCTCAGCTACTATTAAGGCTGTGCTGTTCAGGACTTAAAAACAAGGAAGACAGCTTGGATTTAAATCCCAGCTCTGCTACTTACAAGTGTGTAATTTTGATCTTGTTCCTCTCTAAGCCTTGGTTTTCCAGACTTAAAATGGGTGTAATAGTACCTATTCCATAGGGTTATGATGATGACTAAATAAAATAATAGATATTATGTAAACCACATTGGATAACAACTTCTCATGTATATTAACTCATCTGTAAACTGGGATAAAGATACCCACAGAAATATGAATAAGCAAATTCATGAACACATGTACTTTTGAAAGGAAACAGACTAATTTAAAAGGACATTGGTCCTATTAAATTCCTTTAAAGGAAATCAATGCAAAAATATTGTGACTGAATTATTGTAAGAGTTGACAGAACAGTTATCTCAAGTAAACATGATTTCTGCCAAAGACTTTCTCAGGCAATCACTAAACCTGATATAAACTTGTTATATCAAGCTTGCTATTTAAAAACTGTAGAAGTTTTAAATGTGATTTCATACAGATTAAATTGCTATTTCTTTAAATTATTTTCAAGACCAGAATAAAGGCTATTTTATTTTACAATTTAAAGTGATTTTCACAAGAACAAAATACCAAATAATTTTTCCCTGGAATGTTAAAAGACGCATATGAATTTCCCTCCTCGTTTGTACCATGCCTTCAAATGATCGACTTTGCCTCAGACACTGTATGTAAGTCAACATCTTCATGAAAACACTGAAAATTGTCACAGAGCACATAAATCAGCAAGACCTGTAAAAGCAAACTATGTTGGCATTTTAAATCCTTTTCCAAATTATAAGGTTAGCCAGAAACAAGACCACAAGATTTATAGATTGAAGACAGCCCAGTTTAATTTAAGTGGATTTCAAAAGAAAACAGAATAATGTCAATAACAAAGAGAGGTTTTCTTCTAAGCAGTGTGCAAGAAGTTAAAATAAAACCTAAAATTCCAATTTCCTATTGCATTGAACTTGAATACAGAAGACAAGTTAATGAAAGATAAATGTGCCAGAGCATGAAAAAAAAAATTCTAAAGATAATATCTTATCATAAAGGCACAGTTCTTACCTTACATTTTCCGTGAGCCTTTCTTTTCTAGAAGAAACTTTCTAGACTCACAGAGACCTCGAAACCACCCCTCTCTCCAATGCTTTCAGCTTTGCCTGTCTTCATGGTGACTAAATGCAAGCCTTGGGTTTTTTACAGAAGGAAGCTTTTAGTCAAAATATGTGGTTTAAAGGAGCAGTATCCACTCTTGTTAAAACTATTTCACGGACATTCAGAGGTTTTGTTTCTACTCTATGAAAGTTAATTCTGAGTAGGAAGGCATTTTTCCTGTCCCGGAAATCAGCATAACTAAAACCAATGCTGAGCTAACGAGAAATGTTTCTTCCATGTGTTCTGTCTGGCAGAAACTGCAAGCCATATCAAGGAAACACGTGATGTTTATAAATACAATATGGCTCATGTTGTCATAACCTCTCAATGACAAAAAATAAAAAAAAAAATAGTACAAGGAAAAGCAAGCAGCTACGCAGCAGGAAAGATGAGATTTGTATCACTTGGAAGTTGCATATCAGATGTGCATATATTACCTTTTTGTGCTTCTTGAAAAATAAGACTTTATAACCGGAAGCAGAGAAGGAGCAAGAAAATACCTCCCATGTTCTGGATAGCCACTGTATTCAAATGTGTTTGCCTAGCTAATCATTTCCGTAAGAGTCCTTCCTTATCAATCATAACAGAAACATCTTTTTTGCCTCCCAGAAAAGAACAGTATAAAAAAGATATCATTACGTATATCACTCATAAATGAGTTCCACAGTGTTAACTCCAGTGAATTATAGAACACAGGCAAGGATTTCATCTAGCTTGAACTGATGTGAAAAATTATAGACGTCCGTATCATTATTGATTATTGAGTTAATTGATTCTTGTCCGTATCATTATTGCTTTTTGCCAATATATCTTCAGGATCTTGCATGAGAGCTGAGACCAGAGGATGGATCTGACTCACTAGGGCTGATTGAGTGAATAAGTAAACGCTTACAGTAATGAAGTTAGGTTAACTGTTCTAAAGTCATCACCCTTACGTTATAAGTTTAGAGATATTTGAAATACTGACTATCAACTCAATCTAAAAGCAAGGGGCCAGGCACAGTGGCTCATGCCTATAATCCCAGCACTTTGGAAGGCCATGGAGGGAGGATCCCTGGAGCCCAGGAGTTCAAAGCCAGCCTGGGCAACACAGGGAGACTCTGTCTCTACAAAGAATTTAGAAAATCAGCCAAGTGTGGTGGTGTGGGCCTGTAGTTCCAGCTAATCAGGAGGCTGAGCAGGGAGGATCACTTGAGCCAGGGAGCCTGAGGGTGCAGTGAGCCATGATTGTGCCACTGCACTCCAATCTGGGTGACAGAGCAAGACCCTGTCTTCAAAATAAAATAAAAATAAAGCAAAATAAAAGCAAGATTTATCCTAGTGAATTATAAACACAGCAAAATCAGATCTATCTTATTTAGATTTGTTATTTACGGATTTAGCTTACTTTCTACCACAGGTGAATTTAACTCCTGAAAAATCCAGCCCCTCCCCGCCACAAACAAGGTTAGATGAGTGTGTATTTCTGATGAACACTTATTTTAATCTGACAAAGAAGTTTTTTCTTTATTGTTATTCTTAAACTTTAGGTTATTAACTTTTTTTTTGTTTGTTTTTTTGAGATGGAGTCTCACTGTGTCACCAGGCTGGAGTACAGTGGTGTGATCTCGGCTCACTGCAATCTCCGCCTCCTGGGTTCAAGCAATTCTCCTGCCTCAGCCTCCCGAGTAGCTGGGACTACAGGCATGCACCACCAAGCCCAGTTAATTTTTGTATTTTTAGTAGAGACAGGGTTTCATCATGTTGACCAGGATGGTCTCGATCTCTTGACCTTGTGATCTGCCTGCCTCAGCCTTCCAAAGTGCTGCGATTACAGGTGTGAGCCACCGCGCTCAGTCCAGGGTTATTAACTTCTATCAAATTACACCGATGGACTGAGGAAAGGCAGACATTCTTATTTCTCATTTGTGTCAGTGGCCAATACTGGGATGAATTAGGTAATGTGCTATAAGCCTCAAACATGTACCTTTACAAATCATTGTATTGCCCTTAGTAGATAAGGCACTAACTAACTGAAAGTTGGTGATAGAAAAGGGCTGAAGTAAGTATCTTTTTCTATCCAGGTATTTAATAAGAATCTACTCAGGGCAGGGCACTGTCCGAGAGAGCCATAGGGAGTATGAAGATGAATGAAATGGAGACCCTGTCCCAGAGAAGCTTAGAGCTGAAAGACACTTAAGATGCGTGGACAGAAAACCAACACCACGTGTTCTCACTCATAGGTGGGAATTGAATAATGGACACAGGGTGGGGAACATCACACACCAGGGCTTGTCATGGGGTGGTGGGAGAGGCAGGAGGGATAGCATTAGGAGATATACCTAAGGTAAATGATGAGTTAATGGGTGCAGCACACCAACATGGCACATGTATACATATGTAACAAACCTGCACATTGTGTACATGTACGCTAGAACTTAAAGTATAATAATAAATAAATAAATAAATAAATACATCATTCATAAGAAAAAGAATAAAATGGTGAAAGGAAAAAAAAAAGAAACATGCATCAATAACTCAGTGCAGGCAGGAAAAGGGGAGTGCACAAAGACAGCAGGGCAGGGAGGTGAAGTTCTATGGAAGTTTCGAGAAGGGACAGTTTGGAAAGAGAAGAGTGAGAGAGGCTTGATGAAGAGAGTGGCTTCTGGATTAGGTCTTCAGAAATGTGTGGCCCATGGACATGTGGCGATGACTCATGGACGTGCTGATGAAGACAGTGGTGGGAAAGAAAGGACGGTAGTGACCACAGGCGTGATTACAAAGGCCAATTCTAGAGTTGGCCTGCCTGGCTCTAAATTCAGCTCCACTTCTCTTTAGCTGGGTAGCTTTGAGCAAGTACACTGACCTGTCTAAGTCTCAGCTTCCACTTCTGAAACAGGAGGAGAATAAGAACTCCTCTCAGATTGTATAGCTGTAAAAATCAAATGGCAGTAAATACAAGCAAATTTCTCAGTATGGTGACTGGCACAGAGTAAGCACATCAGGAATGTTAGTGATACCACTGTCATTGCATGAGTGAAGGGGATATTACGGCTAGGTCAAGAACAATCTCTAAATAGATATTCAGCTAGGCATGTTTTCTGAAACTTCCATTTCTGTGGGACTCTTTTGTTACCATGGGATGACTTGATAATCCCTGAATCCCAAACCCTTCTTCTCAACCAGAACACTGCCCTGTGAGAAAAAGTGCTCTGAGTTTGGTGGCCACTGCAGACACACATACTAAATGGGCAAATCACTCCCTTCTTTCCCTGTTTTTTATTTTTATGGATATCTTATATAGTATGCTCAGAAGAGGAGAGAATGAAGCAAAATTAAATATAAAAAGATACCATGAAATAGATGCACAATGAAATTAAGAAATGAAACAAATGTTAATAAAGGATAGTTTGTGTATTCTGAAGTCTTAGTAGGAACATCATTTCAAAATTGCAAAACTTAAATGGAAATATCAAGGAAGGGAGTCTGTGGGCTCTGTATAAAGGAGCAGAAAGAAGTTCAAATCCAGGGTCTGATACTGATCAGATGTGTGACCTTGGGAAAGACCTCTTTTGCTTCAGTCTTATCACCTGTGAAAATGAAGTCCATATACCCACTTTGCAGAGTTACTGACTAATTTAAATAATATGTAAAGTACTTAACACATTGCCTACTCAGCAGACACAAAAAGGTTTGCTATCTTCTATCTAGAACAACGATGGGAGAGAATGAACACTAGTTATATCCTGATAGATTGCACCAAGAAATTAATAGAGTCCCTATACATTTTTACAGTTTTACAGAAAAAAGAAGTCAAAGTGGAATGTGCAACAAAAGGAAGATGAAAGTAGGAAAATTAAAAAGAGAGTCCAGGAATGAAGCCAACACACAAAACACACGCCACAAATGCCTGCACCCTTGCTGTGGGTGGGCCACAAATTTAATTCTAAGCTTTAGAGTAGCAACACAAAGAGGGAAAATGATCACTTACAAGATTCAAAGTGTCCATATGATAAAAATAAACCAGGAGAAGCACAACTATTTCTGGTGATGAGAACAGAGAGAGATTTTTACAGTGGGTCCTCATTAATGACAGAAAATGAAAAATATGGCATTTGTAGGACCATCAGTAGGACACTCAGTGCCTCCTGTTTAACAAGTGTGTTTACTCTGCACTCACCAGGGGTTAAGATGCCATGACCGGTTTTCGGAGGGATGTGAAGATGACCCATCTCATAATATGGCTTGTGCCTTTGAAGAGTGTACAGTCTTTTGGATGAACACACATTTAAATGATTATAACACAATGCAAATGTGCAACAGGCCCCCAAAAGGGAAAGATGAATTCTGACGGCATTAGCGAAAGCTTCCTGGAGTAGGTAGTCTTTTATTGGGGCTCTAAAAACAAGTTTTTATTATTTTGTAAAAGATTTTATTATGGGCTGGGCATGGTGGCTCACACCTGTAATCCTATCACTTTAGGAGGCCGAGGCAGGTGGATCACCTGAGGTCAGGAGTTCGACACCAGCCTGGCCAACATGGTGAAACCCCGTCTCTAGTAAAAACTACAAAACTTTGCCAGGAGCGGTGGTGTGCACCTGTAATCCCAGATACTCAGGTGGCTAAGAGAGGAGAATTGCTTGAATCCAGGAAGCGGAGGTTGCGGTGAGCTGAGATCGCGCCACTGCACTCCAGCCTGGTAACAGAGCAAGACTCTGTCTCAAAAACAAAACAAAGAAAAACAAAACCAAACAGATTATGAAAATTTTCAAACACAAAAAGTAGAGAAAACAACAAAAGGTACCCGCATCATCCAGCTTTGACATTTTTCAACATTTTACCAATATTGTTTCATCTACTTCCACCTTTTCGTTTCTTGGTTTGCTGCAGTATTTTAAAGCAAGTCCCATTTGTCATGTCATTTAACCTGTAAATACTTTAGTATGTTCCATCTTTTAAAACATAACCACTAACCTATTATTATGCCTAATAGAATTACCAGCTATCCCTTAATATCTCCTGATTCCTAACACATGTTCAAATTTCCTAAATAGTTTTAAAGATGTCTTTTACAGTTGCTTTGTTCTTCTCAAAATCTGAAGATGGTGCACAGGCCACATTTTGTTATGGTACAGAAGGCCCCCGAGAAACTTAACTGCGCTCCCTCCCACACTTTTTTTTTCATGCCAGCAATTTGCTGAAGGAATTAGACAACTGTCCTGGAATATGTTAGATGAGTAGAATTTTGAAAGGCAGATATGTAGAGAGGGAGAGTGAATTTGAGACACTTGGAGAAAGAAAACAGGAGAATGAGATGTGGGAAATAAGAACTGTTAGGTCGTTCAGTAGATCAATAATGAAGGTTGTAATTTTAGCAGCCACAGTGCCTGGGTTTAAATCTCTGCTCTGCTACTCTGGCTGTGTGGCCTTGGGAAAATCTCTTAACACAAGGAGCTGTCTCATCATCTGTAAATAGGGGGACTTATACCAAGACCCGTCTCAAAAGTTTATCTTGAGGATTAAATAATTAAAATTACTGACCAGGCGTGGTAGTCCACGCCTCTAATCCCAGCACTTTGGGAGGCCGAGGCAGACGGATCACCTGAAGTCAGGAGTTTGAGACCAGCCTGACCAACATGGAGAAACCCCGTCTCTACTAAAACAAATACAAAATTAGCTGGGCATGGTGGCACATGCCTGTAATCCCAGCTACTCAGTAGGCTGAGGTGGGAGAATTGCTTGAACCCAGGAGGCAAAGGTCGCAATGAGCCAAGATCACACCACCGCACTCCAGCCTGGATGGCACAGCGAGACTCCCTCTCAAAAAAAAAAAAAAAAATTCCCACAAAAGTGCTTAATAAATGCTCAAATAGGTTAGCTATTGTAAGAATACTGGTACGGGCAGTGGCAGAAGGTTCATCTGTTAGAGACCTTGCAGAGGGGAGTGGATGAGCTCTGGTGACCAGGTGAATGCGTTGGAAGAACAAAGGTCAGGCAAGAGAAGAATCATTGACAATTCAATGTTTTACATCCCTTCTTCCACATTCCCCAAAATATGCATGCATACACACACAGGCACACGTGCATGTGCACACACAAACACACACCCCATCATAACCCCTCCATTCTTCAAAAGGTAATCAAGAAGGATAAAGACTTGAGTGGGAGAAAGATTAGGAATTTTTTCTTCTACAGAATGCATTGGAAACCATGGAAATCATCTCCATGTGAAGACACTTAGAAGCTGAACATTTGGGTCTTGAATTCTAGAGATGGCAGAGCTAGGGATATGGCTTCATGGGTCATCCGCATCGATGTAATAGTCAAACGAGTGGTAAGATAAGAATCACAAGTGCAAAGGTTCAGATAAAAAAGAGCAAATTTATAAAAACAAAACAAATAAACCCCAAACTAGAGAAGCCGCTTGAACACAGGCAAGAGGAAGAAGAGTTAGGGAATGAAGGAGGCTGAGGTGTCTGTGAATGCAGACAAGGAATTTAGACACAGCAGTGCCATGGAGACCAATGATTTCTAAGGAGACCACTCACTGGTATCAAATACAAAGGTCAGTAGAAGAGGAGTGGGAGGCAGCAATTACCTTGGGTATTAGGGAATAATTTAAGAAGTAGGGCCAATCTGGCAATTGTCTATATGCAAGTAAAAATCAAAGACATGCAAGAGAAATTAGAGGAAGCAGAGAAGAGGGAGAGTATTAAATGATGAGAGCAGAGAGTCTTGGAAAGTTGTCTTAAAGCACACAAGAAGGTGGAGAAGCCCCTACACTATGAAAAAGCCACCAGGTTTGGTGACTAGCAAGTCACCCTCAAAGCAGGAGAATTGTCCAGTTCCTTCAACAAACAGGTGGTATGGAAAAACGTGTACTTTTTGAGAGTCATGAAATGGAATGGTTCCATCTTCGAGTGGTGCATTTGTGAATTTAAAACCCTGTGAGGACATATATAAATTTTGCAAAAGGGCCTGTTCCATATGGTGAGCTCAGTCCCTTGGGAACTGAATTATCAAAGCTCCTATCTGATGTAAGGAAACAAAAGCCATGCAATTAAATTAGATCAGGGTGGTGCGCAGAGAAACAGGAGCCAGGTGTGCTGAGTTCCAGCCGAGAACCACAAGTCTCCTTAGACAGACTAGCCTCAAAAACGCTCAGCTAGATGCTAGATGAAAATCTAGATACACATTTTCCCCACGAAGCAGCATTTCACGCACACTCTGAGGCCTAGTCCAGCACGCTTCCTGAGAAACACATTTCCAATCATGAAACCGCTCTGGGAAGACTGTTTTAGATGGAGAGTTTTACATTTTCTTTTCTTTCAAAGGCAAGATATTACATTCATTGTTTAAGGAAAGTCTCCGAAACCCCTGAGGAGTTCTGGTGTGACTACTGTTGCCCCTCTGCTTATTCCAACCGATGTTTTTCATGACATGCATGTTTATTGGTCATAAGCAGGCAGCTGGGAGGTCTGTGCCAGGCTGTCTCTGGAGGCTGGGGAATGAGGTCTAATGACATCAGGGGCAGGACTGCAGTGACTGACTTGTGTGAGCAGTTAGCATCGAATTCCTTCATGGCCATACTCACATTGCAAACATACGGGAGGATGGAGTTCCCTAACCCGCAGCGTGGTTTAGTCTACAACAATTGATCCTTGCTCTGTTCCCTGTTTCTGTTCTCCACCGTGGGCAGCTGGTTGTGCAGCTGGGCTCCAGAGGCAGGGTTCAACAAAGCTTCCTGCCCTTTAATGGCAATGCAGCCACATTCATCAAAAAAGGAAAAAAAATTCCAACCTGCAGAGCCAAAAGGTGAGGGCAGCTGAATTCCATGCCTTTTAGTGTCTGCAATCTGTGAACAGAAACCAAGTTGCGAACTGCAGGCATGATCACACCTAGCTGGCTTTGAAACCGCTTTCTATTTCTCATTTCTAAGTAATCCACATTGAAACACAAAAGCTTTTCTGTTGGTTAGATGGTAAACATTTACTGTCCCTTCATTTGGGGACAACGATTGAGTTTCCCACACACACAAAATGAGAGCTTAAAGTAGGCTCTGGGTAACCCAGAAAAAGTGATCAGCAGGATTTCATCTTCAAGTAAGAACAGAACCACTCTGCAGAAAGCCATAGCACATGTTCTGCATTCTGATCGGCTTTGTTCATACGGTCAATTTTTGATTCTCTCAGTCCTCACTGATGGTCCTTAAGCAGGTACCAGAGCTTCTGGAGGGTTAAAACAGGTGTCCTTCCAGCCACAAACAAGATTATCAGAGGCGATTCTGGGGCACCTGTGTGGAAATGGCTCTGTGTGACAGGAACAGAACTCTCAGCACCATGGAACTCCAGTGTGAAAGCTAGACATATCAAAAAATAAAGATATTCTAAGAGTAAAGACATTGATGAATGTCTCCGAGAAAGAGAATAACAGAGTAAGAAAAGGCAAATGGTGCTGTAATATTTAGTCCATGCTTCACGACTGGCATGACTCAATCTGTCTCCATGTGGCTCCGGTTTACACATAAAGTATAACCGGAGAAATAAACCTCAAAATCCTAGAATTTCTGAAGTAGCAACACAGCTTTCAATTCAAGTCACACATCATTTCTGACACAAAAATAACAGCAGCTGAGTACGTGAGAGGCCCTTCCCTCCAGAAGTGTAGGCTCTGATCCCACAATGTCGTCATTCGTATTCTAGTCCAGAAGGACACAGACCTTCTCCCAGCACTTTCAGCTAGATCTCCTGGCTTCTTTTCTGGTTCTAAACTTACCCCACATGGAAAGCAGAATGGTTGGTGGTCCCTGAAAGATGTCTGCATTCTAGTCCCCTCAACCTGTGACTACATCAGGTTATACGGAAAAGGGAGAGTCAAGGTTGCCAGTCAGCTGACCTTGAAATAGGGAGCTTTTTCTGGAGGATTGGGTAGGCTCACGGTCCTTAAAGTGTCCTTAAAAGTGGACGTAGGTAGGTGCCAGCAGCTCTGGTACCTACCTACGGACCACGGAAGCAGGATCAAAGGGAAGCTATCTTGCTGGGTTTGAAGATGGAGGAAGAGGACAGCAAATCAAGAAATATCAGTGACCTCTAGAAGTTGGGAAAGAAAAGAAAAGATTCTCCCTAAGGCTTCCGGAAAAGAATGCATAACTGTTGGTGACCCCTTATGTCAGACCAGAGAGATTTTCAGTCTACAGACTCTAGAACTGTAAGACAGTAAATCTGTGTTGTTTTAAGCCACTGAATTTGTCCTAATTTATTACAGCAGCAACCGGAAACTAATATGTGCTATCAGGAGGCAGAGACAGCCTCACTCAGGAACAACACTGCAACTCCAAGACAGAACAGTGTCTGGGTTTCTTGGGCAATAAAAGGTAATCATTTATTTTTTTTCTAGTTAAACGAACATCCAGCCAAGTGCTAATCTGTAGAAAAGATGAGAAAAAATGGCACAGTGTCTTCCAAATGTGTGTATGTGTGTGTGTGTGTGTGTGTGTGTAGGGGGTGCGCAGCTGAGAAGCTAATCTTTTTACCTCCCAGTTTTGCTACAGAGGAATGTAGCATTATTTTTAGAAACTCAATCCCTTTCTAGTGGACCTGCATTAATGTGATTTTAAAATCTGCCTTTTCAGTTTCTCCTTATTTTTTTTTTTCTTCAAAACATTCCTGTGTGCTTTGAATGTTCAGATAATCTCCTGAGACAATCTAAATCTAGAGAATTTTAGTTCCCAAATCATGCAGATTTTTGTATTATGCCCTCAACATGGTTCAGAGAGGATTTGATAATATTTAAGACAGCACAACAACAAAATTCTTCCAGGGTAGCTCCTGAATTAGAAGGTGAGAAATTGTATTAGAATGTTAGGACTTGGAAGAGCTCATGTAAGAAAATAAATAGATTTTCCATGCAATTGTGCACCTTGCTGTCTGCCTGTTTGTATGTTAGGTTTCCTTTAATTGGAGGAAAAAAATGCAAGAGATCTTCTGAGCCGGTTAACATATTATGGACCAGGGACCCTTTGATAGGAAGATTTTCAGAATTTATTTAAAGTAAGGACATAAATCCTTGCTTAAAGATAAATTAGGATGTGCCCGGCCTTATTTTAATCCCTTTGCCCTAAATAACCAGGAAATCTTACTTCTCTACCAAGAACAAATAACGATCCACTAGATGAGATGAGTGTGGAGAACCCCCCCAAAACTCAGCTGTAGAGTATGATTACATCAGGAGTACAAGCAAGAGGAAGGATGCTTTGACCCACTGAATAAAATTAAAAATAGGACAGAAACACTTACCCTCAGGTCTCCATTCATAGTTTTTGGTGTGTGATTAAATGCATGTGCAGGATCCTTGTTGTACACTTTGAGGAGTGATCTGTCTTGAATGTTCCTGGAATCAAAAACATCAATAACTATGGCAGATGAAAGAAGCCTGACTTTGGCCATTTCCTTAGCCTGCCCTTAAAGATCAGGTAAAAAACATGAACACACAATCCAAAGGCTATCTACAATACGCCGGTCAAAAGCTATGTGACCACAAAATAGGCAATTATAAATAAGGAAAAGAAGAAGAAAAATGACTTCAGCTTTTCTCTCCTTTTCTTGTTCCTCAGGAAAGTATCATTCCTCCAGGATAGCTCCCCACCCATAAACATTGGGTAGCATGAACTTTCTTTCAAGATGCCGAGTATGGAAAGTTAAGGTTTTAAAATAAAACAATAAAGTTCCAATATTTACAATACATTCAAAGAGATTTGGTTAATATTTAAATATTTAATTATTTACTTTTCCCAAACACCTGGTTTGCTGCTTATCTAATGAATGCACATGAAAGAAGATTTTCTTTTCTTTTCTTTTTTTTTTTTGCCTTCAAACACTTTCGGCAACTGAAAGAAAAGGTATCTGGAGTCCAGAAAAAAAAAAAAAGAAACAGTATCACAAAAATCTAATATTTTTACTATGCCTTTTCCCCTTCCATAGTGGGTTAGAAAAATAGTTTTTCTACGTACAAATTGAATTGCTGGATGTGAAGAAATAGCAGCAGATAAGTTCTTCTTTTTTCTCCGAACCCAGCTCTTAGAGCCAAGGTGTCATAACATAGCAAAAGACAGGGTCAGAGCCTACCTTAAAATTATTGAAGAGCACATGAATATCTATGAAGTTCCTCTCCCTCCATGTTCAGCTTTCATCAGCAAAAGGGCCACCCAAGGCCCTTTTGGCTCTGTCTACACTGCGATCCCTTCCAATGCCGGCTGGGCTAGCTCAGAGAAATGTGTGCAGGAGGATGAATTCCTCCCCTCCAGGTGCAGCCTCATTTAGTAGGCTGACCCAACCACTGGGATTACTGGCTTGTGTTTCTGTTTTAACTGAAGTGGAGGATTCCTGGACTAGTCTTGTTTCTCTTCTTTAAATATCCGCCAGTAATTGCTTTGAAGCAATGACTAGCCCAAGCTTGCAAAGTTTCTCCAGTAGCTTGTTAGAAGTCGGCTTGAGGGGGAACCAGCAGCCCTTGTTATTAAAGGGGGCTGAGTGACTACGAAGGGGAGACTCACAGAGGCAGGGTGTGGGGATCCACTAAGGGGCTCACCATTGGGCCAGAGGAAGGAGTCACAGGCGAGGACATGAAAAAATAGAAAACCTCACAGGAGCCATGAAAAAGACTGTGATTCTGGAGGTATTTAAAATGCTTGAGGTTGGTTTATCATGACTTTAGAAACATACTCATCTGAGATGAACCAACAGTAAAGGCCGGGGTTGCATTTACTGTGGCAATATTTACAACACAATATTCTGACCTGAACTCTCCATAGCATCTCCCTAAGGAAAATATGAGGAGCCTAACACGATGATGAAATAGGCAACTGTTTAGCAAATATGCTCGCACTTCAGAAACACTGAAGGATGTGCAATGAAATTTGTCTCTGAATTTAGATGATTAAAGTCACTGTCTTCAGTTGAAATCTACATGATACTTTTTTTTTGTCTTTTTTTTTTTTT
>NW_012119932.1:2160974-2166083 GCF_000951035.1 Colobus angolensis palliatus
TGTGCTTTTGAATAAGTCCTTCAAATTTTATGAGTCTGAGTTTCTGGTTCCATAAAATGAAATGGCTGGATCAGTCACTAAATAACCTGTGGAGTTGTAAAATGTTCAGAGGCCATACTAGCAACTGATTGCTTGTGTTGATCTAAGTCCTGTTTTCCAGGTTGTTTGGTTGGAACAGATCAAATGAATTCTTTCTGCTATATATGTGACACCAAAATGACAATAAAGATGCTTTTGAGCCGGGTGTGGTGGCTCACGCCTATAATCACAACCATATGGGAATCTGAGACTAGAGGATTGCTTGCCTCAGGAGTTCCAGACCAGCCTGGGCAACATCTGGAGATTCTGTCTCTACAAAAGATTTAAAAATTAGCCAGATGTGGTGGCATGTGCCAGTAGTCCCAGCTACTTGGAAGGCAGAGGTGGGAGGATCATTTGAGCCCAGAAGGTCGAGGCTGCACTGAGCCATGATCATGCCACTGAGGTCCAGCCTGGGTGACAGAGCAAGATCTTGTCTTCAAAAAAGGAGAGATGAGGCTGGGCACAGTGGCTCACACCTGTAATCCCAGCACTCTGGGAGGCCGAGGTGGGTAGATCACCTGAGGTCAGAAGTTTGAGACCAGTCTGACCCACGTGGTAAAACCCCGTATCTGCTAAAAGTACAAAAAAATTAGCTGGGACTGGTGGCAGGTGCCTGTAATCCCAGTTACTTGGGAGGCTGAGGCAGGAGAATTGCTTGAACCCAGGAGGCGGAGGTTGCAGTGAAGCGAGATCGTGCCATTGCATTCCAGCCTGGGCGACAGAGCAAGACTCTGTCTCAAAAAAAAAAAAAAAAAAAGAGAGAGAGAGAGACGGAGATGCTTTTGTTTCTAACCGATTTTCAATCCCATAAATAGCAGGAGTCCATTTAGCTTAATTTTGGAGGATATTCAACTGGGCACCCTGGAGAAAGGTTACCTGGACAGTAAGATCTTTGGGGAAAGGACAACTATTTAAGAAATGAATGGAAAGTGAGGATGTTTCTCAGTCTCTTTTCTTGTGGAAAATAATACAGAGTCCACTGCTTTTATTCTAACTTGTTATGTGTAAATAATGACCCAGTGGGATCATTACCTAAAATATCCACAGGGTCTGTCTATGGAGGAAAGAACGCTTGAGAGGGAATTGGGAAAGTGCCAATATGAAGTACTGCCTTCAACTCTTACGACCTTGATCGGGTCTCTCCACCACCTTTCTGGACCTTAGTTTCCCTAACTCTTAGATAACATGGTGAACTGAATCATTTCTAATGTTCCTTTCAGATGTAGCATCCAAAAATCTGTGGGGAAGAAGTTTCTCCTCATTTTTATGAGCTATACCTTGCAAATGAATTGTAGAAAACTAGATAGTGAAGTAAGCCTACCAATCAGGATAATGAATCTGCTTTCTTTACTAGGATATAGAGGAATCAGAATTTGGTATAAACTCTATGAAAGCAATATGATGGACCAAAAAAAAAAACAACACACACACACTCTAAGCGCAATATAGTGGGTAAAAACAAACAAACTCAAAAACAAACAAAAAAACTCTAATGCAGTATTGCGGGCAAAAAATGATGTCACAACTTACCTTACATCATTTAATTCATAATAAACATTTCTGCTTTCATCTTTGATGTAAATGGCGACACTGGGCGATTCCAGCATTTTCATGGTGAGCTGCTGTGGGAAGGCACTTACGAAGAGAGCACGGATTGTGTCTGCACTTGTGATCTCATTCGGCATCCTGAGCTGCTTGGTTTCGTCTCCATACTGGAGATAGAGAACCCCTGCACACAAAGGAAACAGTTATTAGTCAAAGGTCAAGACTGAGGGGATACAGCACAAGCTGCTCCACTTCTTTCCAGCTGCACCTGGGAACATTCAGGACCGGCTTGGCAAGCATGTAACAAGAGATCTAGTTTGGAATTTCCAAGGAATGCACTGTTTGGTTATTGCATAAGTACCCACCTTCATTCTTTGAAGTCCAAGCAGGTGTTAAAGAGCCTAACTTGCAACTATTTTAAATTCAAGGGCTGGGTGCAATGGCTTATGTCTGTAATCCCAGTGTTTTGGGAGGCCATGGCAAGAGGATCACTTGAGGCCAGGAGTTCGAGACTCACCTGGGCAATATAGTGGGATCCCATCTCTTTGGGGGGAAAAAAAAATAGCTGGGTGTGGTAGCACATGCCTGCAGTCCCAGCTACTCAGGAGGCTGTGGTGGGAAGATAACTTGAGCCTAGGAGCTGGAAGCTCCAGTGAGCTGTGATTGCACCACTGCATTCTAGCCTAAGTAATAGAATGAGGCTCTGACTCAAAAACAAACAAACATGCAAGAAGAAAACCTCTGACAGCCTAAAGCAAAAGACAATACTTGGCCAGGCGTGGTGACTCATGCCTGTAATCCCAGCACTTTGGGAGGCTGAGGCAGGCAAATCACTTAAGGTCAAGCGTTTGAGACTATCCTGGCCAACATGGTGAAACCCCATCTCTACTAAAAATATAAAAATTAGCCAGGTGTGATGGCACACACCTGTAATCCCAGCTACTCAGGAGGCTGAGGTAAGAGAATTGTTTGAACCTGGGAGGCTGCAGTGAGCTGAGATCACGCCACTGCACTCCAGTCAAAAAAAAAAACAAAGACAGTACTTAATTCCCTGGAAAAGTGTATTTAGAAATCTGACCTCATGGAGTGATTGTTTTTCATGTCTTTCATTAACTAGGAACACAATCATTATAGCCATGGGTAAGCTACATAGCTAAAATCTTTCTAGTCCATTCAGAAACATTTTCAGTGGAAATGCAACAAGATTTCTGTGGTTCTAATACATATCTATTGAATGTTTATATCGTGCTAAACTATCTATAAGAAAAGAATCCAGCACCTCAATGTTTCAGAAATAAAATGGAAAAAGCACAGGATCCCAGAGTTCCCAGGGGGTATGTGACCCCCAGCACACCCTGCCTCCCAGCACTCACCCCCCTGTGGAGAGCAGTTCTGTTTCACATTGATTCTGAGCTTGGCTGTGTGACTTGCTTTGGCTAATGGGATATTAGCAAGTGTGAAGCAAAAGGAAAGCTTGATATGTGTTTGCACCCTGGAGTGTGTCCTCTTCGTGAGCTTGCTTTGGGGATGTTTCCTTTCAGAACTCAGCTCTAAGGAGTCCAACCAAGCCACACAGGGAAGTCACATGCTGAAGAACCACCCCATCTAAGCCTGCATTTTACAGCTGGAACCACTAAGGTTATGTGGATAAGTCATCTTGGGAGTGGATCCCCAGTCCCAGGTGAGCTACCCCAGCTGATGCCAGCACAGATGAGATGGCCCCTCCAAGCACTGTCCAAATTGCAGAATCATAAGCAAATAAATCACTGTCATGTAAAGTCACTATACTTAGGGTGATTTGTTATTCAGAAACAGATAACTGAAACAGGGTATCTACAATCCTGACACTGAATTTGAGTCTTGCTTTTTGTGAGAATCTACTGGGGGTGAGCTACTACCACTGGAGTAAACTTTGGCAAGAGAGACTCAAAAGAGAAAAGAATGACTTCCGGTTTAATATGGCAGCCCATGTAATACATTTGTCTCTGCTTCCTCTAGAAAAATTCCATTAAAGTGACAATAAGGGATACAAAAGCATACATCAAAGAAGTAAGGGAATGAGAGAGGAAGTAACGGTAGACAAGAGCAAGCTGACATCTAAACCTTCAAGGGAATAACTCAACATAAAACACGCAGAGCCAGGGAAACTCAGGAAATGAGGCTCCCGACCCTTCTGAAGGTAGAAATGCAGAGTGAGTTGAATGCATGATGCCTGACCGAACTTGATTTTAAAGTATAGCACAAAGGTCCCCGGCCTTCAGGCCACAAACCAGAACCAGTCCTTGGCTTGTTAGGAACAGGGCCACATAGCAGGAAGTGAGCCATGGTTGAGTGAGGGAATCTTCATCTGTAGTTACAGCCACTCCCCATTGGTCAAATTACTGCCGGAGCTCTGCCTCCTGTCAGATCAGCGGCAGCATAAGAGTCTCATAAGAGTGTGAACCTTACTGTGAACTGTGCATGGTGAGGGATCTAGGTTGCATGCTCCTTAAGAGAATCCCATGCCTGATGATCTGTCACTGTCACTCATCACCTCCAGATGGGACTGACTAGTTGCAGGAAAACAAGCTCAGGGCTTCCACTGATTCTACATTATGGTGAGGTGTATAATTATTTCATTATATATTACAATGCAATAATAATAGAAATAAAGTGCATGCTAAATGTAATGCATTTGAATCATCCTGAAACCATTTCCCCTTAACCCTGTCCATGGAAAAATTCTTCCACAAAACCGGTCCCTGGTGCCAAAAAGGCCAGGGACCACTGATGTGGCACATGTCCATCTCTCTTCCCACCCTACTCAGCCAAGTAGCCACCATCGCATCCACAGAAGATGGAAGAGCCCACACCAAACACACTGGATTCTGGCTGACCAGGCGTAGGGGAAGGGGCTGATGTGTCCTTGATTGAATGCTGGCAAAAGGGCCACTACCTTAGTCAGGACACTGGAGGGTCCCCCTCTAGGAATGCTGAATGACCCGTGAGAAGAGACAAACTTTTGTGTGTATGTGAGAGACTGGGTCTTGCCTTGCTGTGTCGCCTAGGCTGGAGTGAAATGACATGATCAGGGCTCACTGCAGCCCCAACCTTATGAATTCAAGCTATCCTCCCTCCTCAGCCCCCTGAGTACCTGGGACCATAGGAGGGCACCACTACATCCAGCTAATTTTTTGAATTTTTTTTTTTAGTGATGGCGTTTTGCCATGTTGCCTAGGCTGGTCTTGAACTCCTGAGCTCAAGTGACCTGACCGTCTCAGACTCCCAAAGCGCTGGGATGACAGGCATGAGACATCACGACTAGCCTGACAAACAGATTTTTGAGGGTCATATTCAGGTTCTATCTGGTCACCCCATAGTGAAACAGCCAGACCCACGTATAAAACTTCCTGAAATGACAACTGTGCCTCCCTCTTACATTAACAAACTCCCAAGATTTCACAAACATTTTTTATAAAAGCTTCTTTTTTTTTTTTTTTTTTT
>NW_012119932.1:2166388-2177256 GCF_000951035.1 Colobus angolensis palliatus
GCCTATAAAAGCTTCTAACACAAATGCAAACACCCAAAGAAACAGGAAAAAGAAAGTCAGAAGAGATCAGACAGTCCAGAAAAAGAGGGAGCATTTGGAGGATAAGACCAGACTCTGAGAACCATGAGAGCAGAATTTAAAAATTCAGTGAAGAAGAAAAAGTTGATGCAATCTCAGAAAGTGGAGCCCCCCCACCCCCCAAAAAAGAGGCAGAGATGGGAAAAGAGAGAAGAGCAATATGAAACATAGAATTTATGTCAGAGCACCCAGATCCCCAGTAATAGAGATTTAGGTAAAAGAAATCAGAAAAAACCGAGTTTTCCAAAACAATGTTGGAAAAAAGAATGTTCTTTTTTCCCTGTAAATTGAAGGACATGAGATTGCAGATTGTAAAAGTTCATGAAATACTCAACACACAGGTTTGTCTCTGAGACATTCCAGAAGACAGGAGGAAAACAGAAAATCTAAAAGCCCCCAGTACAGGTAAAAAGTCACATAGGAAGGATCAGGTATCAGAAAGGCAATAGCTTTCTCAGCAGGAACTTCAGAAACCAAAAGATAATGGAGCAATGCCTTTGAAAACCTGGAGGGAAATATTTTCGATCTAGGTCTATCTCTATCCAAACCATCATTCAGGTCTCTATTAAAGTTGTTTTCTCTTGCCTGGCCCTCTCAGCTAGAATTTTAGTACCCATTCTCCGTACTATTTCATACTTTTATACTTGCTTTATGTCTGTTTTCTTAGCATTTTCTACTCTATGTTATAATTCATATTTTAATTATCTCTAAAGAGATGGGGTCTTGCTCTGTCACCCAGGCTGGAGTGCAGTGGTATGAGCATAGCTCACCGCAGCCTCAAACTCCTGGCTTCAAGAGTAGCTGGGGCTAAGGGATTTTTTTTTTTTTTAAGTTTTTTGTTGTTTGCTACTGTATCCTTAGTACCTATGAGACTACCTGTTACATAGTAGTTTCTCAATAAATATTTGCTGAATGAATAAATGAATGATTTATCAGTCATTGAAAAGGAATGTCTCATTTGCCGGTCTATCTGAGCTATAAGAGCTTTTGCTAGATGATGTAACCAGCCTAGTGACCTCACCCTTGGTTTGTATCCCCAGTAGAAACACATTCTGAAGTGGCTGTTTCCTTGACTAGAGCAGTCCTTTCATGTCAGGCATAAGAGCTCCATGTCCCCTCTACATTCATCCCTGTGTTGACCCTCAGCTTTTTCAGGGAACTAGTTTTCCAGAAACTCCATGCCGTCACACATTCCTCAGAATGCAGAGAACACCTTTCAAGCCTGTCTGATCACAGATCACGCAATGTCTTGGCCCCAAGTGGGAGGTGTGGTGACTATCCCATGTGATTGCTATGCTACATCAAAAGGCCAAAACCACTCTTGAGGTCCGTGGCCCCAGCCGTGTCTGGGCGAGGCCACTGCAGAAAGGCCACTAATGGCCTCCCTACAGTTAAGTATCGCAGCCTCGCTCCCCAGGATGGTCTGATTTTCATCCCCACATCTGCATTCTGTACATGCATATGCTTGAAATAGAATTTGTAGGCTCTGGAGTAGGAAAAAAAAAAAAAAAATGGGCCTACACTATAGTTACCTCAGGGTCTGGCTGGTGCAGCTGCCAGCTGGGTGCATGAGTCCAGTCACAGAACGTGACAAGCCAGGGAGGATGGGAAAAATGCCTTTGCAAACAGAATAGTCTTTTCACGCTTGGCTTTTACATGGTTTGCTTTCTCAATCCAGGAAAGGTATTCAGAAATGCTTAGACTCAGAAGGAATTCTCTTAATATCCGATGGCGTTTTATTGGCACGGTGATGAACCAAAACTCACATGGTTTCTAGAGATTCCGCATGTTTTGGCACAGGCTCCCTCGCTCCAAGTTAGTGCTGGCTGCCCCAGATTCGCAGAGGTTGTCCGAGGGACTCTGCCTCCCAAACTCCCTTTTTATGAAAAAGGATGAGGACGAGAGAAATGCATTTATAGGATGCCTGCTTTATGTCAGAAACCGTGTGTATGTATTTCATCTCATCAGCACAGTATCTCTTGTCAATGGATACTATGACCCATTTCTCAGATAAGGAAATAAAAGCTCAGAAGATCCAAGCAATTTGCCTAAAAGTTGCAACTCATCACTAAGCGATATGTCCACTTCTGTCAAATCCATAGATGCCATGCTCTCTTTCTTGAAGCATATTTCTCCTGAAATCCTGCATTTAGCTCTGTCCATCTCCTGCAAGCATCCCCTCAGGATGACCTGAGCTGTCCTCACACTTTTAGGCTGACCATCTGCTTGAAGATGTTGAAGCGTGCTGGGTGCAGCTCAGAAAAAAGATTCCCGTCTTTACCTCAACCGATGAGAATGCCATCACAGGGTTAGAATCCATCCACATGCTGGATGGGGAGTGTGGGATGGGAGGGGGAGGTGCTGAGCTTTGAAAACTGTGCCAGAATGAGTGCTGATATGAACCTTGCAATGCTCAGGGTCCTCCTGAGAAGCCTGAACACTGAAGGGTTCTTTCACCTCCATGGCTTTGCAAAGGCAACATGGATTTTAACCAAGATCTCTTACTCACATTTTACAAAAAGCAGGGTGCAGTTGGCAGGTCACACTTGTGCCCACACATCTTCATTATCTTTTGCATCTCAGAATCAGCTCCAGAATGTGGGACATCTTCTAAAATATCTTTATCTTAACATGGTATCCAAGGATATTCACCATGTGACCTCAACTCCTCTTCCTGCCTTATTTTTCCAAAGCGTCCCACTTTGCTAGGGCATTGCAGTGAGACTGGACCTCTTACGGTGCACATTCATCCCACACGCTGCGCCACTCGCTCCTCACCACCTCTTTCACGCTTCACATGCATATCAAGTCCTCTGAACAATCTTCCCCCATTGCTACTCCATCATTTCCTCATTAGGAATGAAGGAATCAATTTACCTCACCAATGTGCTCATATTGTGTTTTGTTGAGATTGCAAGCAAGGCTTTTCTTTTTTTTTTTTTTAGATGGAGTCTCGCTCTGTTGCCCAAGCTGGAGTGCAATGGTGTAATCTTGGCTCACTGCAACCTCACATCTCCTGGGTTCAAGTGATTCTGCTGCTTCAGCCTCCTAGTAGCTGGGACTACAGGTATGTGCTCCCGTGCCTGGCTAATTTTTGTATTTTTTTAGTAGAGACGGGGTTTTGGTATGTTGGCCAGGCTGGTCTCAAACTCCTAACCTCAGGTGATTTGTCCACCTTGGCCTCCCACAGTGCTAGAATTACAAGTGTGAGCCACCACACCAGGCTGCAAGCATGGCTTTTAATTCTGCATTATGTTTCGTTGCATACAGTTTCCCTCACCAGATGGTAAGATACAGTTAGGTACCTAGTAGATGCTCAGATACCTTTAGTTGAAACACTAAAGGTATTAGTTAAATTATCCCTGTAATGTGGCCAAGTTAATATGATGTATGTGTGCCTTTTGGAATAGCAATACCATTTTCCCTGAAGGGCGTTTTCTGCAGGCAGCTGATGGTGACAATTCCAAATAAACTAAATGCCTCAGTTTCTCCAAATCCATTTTAGGATTACGAAGATCACCATCTGCAATACCAATGGCAAATGGTTAATGCCTTAAATATATAAAGGATTCTTACAGCATTTTCTGATGGGAAACAAGTTTTCAACTTAAGAAAAATATTAAAATTATAATAACAAGGTAACTTTTTACACCTATGACATTGGCAAAGGTTGATACAATAAATAGTGCTGACAAGGGTACTCCCACATATTACTGTTGGGAAAGTAAGTTGATACTATTTCTCTGAAGGGTTATTTGTCAATATATCAAAAGCCCCCCAAATACACACATGGTTTGAAGCAGTAATTCAACTTTTACACATTTAGGCACAATGGCATCCTTACTAAGATGCTCAATGAAGTATCATTTGTAGGAATAATATAGGGTGAGGGAGAATCTCCAACAATAGAACATTGATTTAATAAGTAGTTCATTTAATAAATCTATTCACTGGAACACTAAACAGTTACTGAAAGCAATTGTAAGAGAATATGGCAATGAGAAAAAAAATTTATTTTATTAAGTGACAAAACATATTATAAAACAGAAAGGAACTAGATTTATAAAAATTCATTAATCACCTTGATGACGGTGAGGGACCCCACATTTTGTGAGCCCTGAAGCTTACACAATTTTGAGGGGCCTCTTTAAGAACGAGAATACGACATTTGAAACATAAACTTAGGTATGAAAGTGAACATTTATATTGAGAGGGGCCTGAACCTTGGCTTCATTAAGTCCAAGGTAAGTCTACTGACCTATCTGATGACTATACACCAAAATGTTAAGAGTGGTAAGTTCACTCAGATTTCTTTATGATTTTCTACATATTCTTTCTAAAAGAAGGATGTTTTGATTTGATAATCTTCAAAGACAACTTCCACACTAAAATCTAAAATTTTCATCTAAAAAATGGCTAAACAGACTGGCCAACTAGGAATCCTATTCAGTTAACTGGGTAATTTTTGAAGCCAGAGGAGATAAGCCAAGGGCTGCTCAAATAAAAACTTTCAGTGGAGTTGGTAGAATGTACATTGGCGTCTGAAATGGGAAAGACATTGACATTTAAGGTAAGCAAAAGATTCCAGTACAGTTAACACAATAGTGTATCCTTAAGAGACTATATTCAAGAGTCTTATGATTTAAAACTAAAAAGAGGCTGGGCACAGTGGCTCACACCTATAATCCCAGCACTGTGGGAGGCCGAGGTGGGCGAATCACAAGGTCAGGAGATCGAGATCATCCTGGGCAACATGGTGAAACCCTGTCTCTACTAAAAATACAAAAACTAGCTGGGCGTGGTGGCAGGTGCCTGTAATTCCAGCCACTGGAGGTTGAGGCATGAGAATTGCTTGAACCTGGGAGGCAGAGGTTGCAGTAAGCCAAGATCATGCCACTGCACTCCAGCCTGGCGACAGAGTGAGACTCCGTCTCAAAACAAAAACAAAAAACAAAATAAAAAAACAATACCCTGAAAGAATATAATGTACTTAGAGGTACCCTAGAGGCACCGGTAGAAATGGCTTCATTCATTCACTAGACAAGTTCCCATCTTGTGCCAGGCCTGTGCCAGGAACTGGGGAGTACAAAAGCAATAAAAAAAAGTCTCAATCTCTTTCTTCTTGGAGGTGTTTTCTGGTCTCCCTCCGTGTTCTAACCCCCGCAGTGGTTCTATAAATGACACTATTCTTTAGAAGTTAGCAATTCATATCTAACACCAGCTGACATTTTGTTTCAAACACAGCAGTGATTTGAACAAGGGTGTGTGTGTTCCTCAAGTGGCTCTAGGATACTTTCTGATGTCAGTAACTTCTCAAACCCCAGAGAGAACTCTCCCGCTGCTAAGTCCCTTCCTATAGGGTAGCTTTCAAAGTAGGTGACAAAGCAGAATGATGATAGTTGCCTTGCAAGGAAGAAAAAGATAATAGAAAATTCGTTCTCCGCAGAAAGTCTGTATTAAAAAAAAAAAAAATTTGCAGTAACTTTACTCTTGGATTTCACTGTTTTTATCTTGAATTGGGTAAACACCAAATTTTTTGCTGGATTCAAGAAGGATCTATCAGTTATTTTTTATTTCACTTAGTGACCTGATAGTTGAGGACAATGTAAGACTTTGAGAGTCTCTAGCTGAATCTTTATGAAGGACTGAGAAATTCCAGGCAATAGTAATTTTAAGCTAAATTCCAATTTTGAATGTGCTTTAGGCCGGGTGCTGTGGCTCATGCCTGTAATCCCAGAACTTTCCGAGGCCAAGGTAGGTGGATCACTTGAGGTTAGGAATTTGAGACCAGCTGGGCAACACGGTGAAACTCCATCTCTACTAAAACCGAGGCAGGCAGATCACTAGGTCAAGAGATCGAGACCATCCTGGCCAACATGGTGAAACCTCGTCTCTACTAAAAATACAAAAATTAGCTGGGCATGGTGGCACATGCCTGTAGCCCCAGCTACTCAGGAGGCTGAGGCAGGAGAATCGCTTGAACCCAGGAGGCGGAGGTTGCCGTGAGCCGAGATCGTGTCACCGCACTCCAGCCTGAGTAATAGAGCAAGACTCCCTCTCAAAAAAAAAAAAACAAAACAAAAAAACAAAACTTATCTGGGCGTGGTGGTGTGTGCCCGTAATCCCAGCTACTTGGGAAGTTGAGGCAGGAGAATCATTTGAACTCAGGAGGCAGTGGCTGTAATGAGCCGAGATTGTGCCACTGCACTCCAGCCTGGGTGACAAACTGAGACTCTGACTCAAAAAAAAAAAAAAAAAAAGTGTTTTAAAGACTCATAAGTGTGGGGAAACCTATGCTAGCACCCTGAAAAAACATGTTAAAAGTTAAATCTAGGCCGGGTACAGTGGCTAACGCCTGTAATCCCAGCACTTTGGGAGACCAAGGTGGGCGGATCACAAGGTCAGGAGATCGACACCATCCTGGCTAACATGGTGAAACCCCATCTTTACTAAAAATACAAAAACAAAATTAGCCAGGCGTGGTGGCAGGCACCTGTAGTCCCAGCTACTTGGGAGGCTGAGGTGGGAGAATGGCGTGAAACTGGGGAGACAGAGCTTGCAGTGAGCCCAGATCCTGCCACTGCACTCCAGCCTGGGTGGCATGGTGAGACTCTGTCTCAAAAAAAAAAAAAAAGAAAAGAAAAGGTTACATCAATAGTTAGTAATATGTGAGAGAGTCTTGCTCCCCATAACCACCTGACAGATGGCAGTCACTGGGCAGAGTTCTGCAGGAGGCATTCATTCTCCACAGAAAGCCCTGGGGCTTACCCCTTTAACTTTGTTTTGTTTCAGACAAATTGGTGCAATTGGGATTCAAGTGAAATGTTAATATCATTGAAATGAGCATCCCAAGGCATTTCTCTAAGAAATGGCTGAAAAAAAGATTGATGACTTCTGTAATTCAGACTGTGTGAAAGATACTGATTTCCAGTGCTGTGGTCCTGGTCATTCCAAATAGGTCTTCTTGTCCCTTTGCATGGATATTTAGAAACTTGTCCATGAAGAAGCTATAATGCAAAGTCACAACAGAACTTGTAGCAACATCAATTGAGTCCTTGTTTTCATCTCAAAGGTTACTGAACAATTAAGGGAGAAAATATTATGAGAAAATGCTGTGAGGAACACCATTCTAATTATGAATATGCTACAACTGTAACTGAATTCTCTCTAACACTTAATGTGAGTTGTGGTTTAAATCAAATATTATAATATCAATTCATATTATAAGGCTAGTACAAACCTTGGTATTAGAAAATGAGAATGATACAGTTTTGCTATGTCCCCACCCAAATCTCATCTTGAATTGCAGCTCCCATAATTCCCACATATCATGGGAGGGACCTGATGGGAGGTAATTGAATCACGGGGTGGGTCTTTCCCATGCTGTTCTTGTGATAGTGAATAAGTATCACGAGATGATGGTTTTATAAACGGGAGTTCCCCTACACATGCTCTCTCTTTGCCTGCCACCATGTAAAACGTGACTTTACTCCTCATTTGCCTTCTGCCATGATTGTGAAGCCTCCCCAGCCATGTGGAACTGTGAGTCCATTAAACCTCTTTTCTTTATCAATTACTCAGTCTCAGGTATGTCTTTATTAGCAGCGTGAGAACAGATGAATACATATAATAAGAAGGGATTTTACATTCAAATGCAAAGCCCTAAATAAAATAATAGTAAAGCAAATATAGCAATATATGAACAAACACATCATGATCCAAAATAATTTATCTCAGGAATGTAAGGCTGGTTTAACATTAGACAGTCTAGCCCTAAAATTTTCTGCAATATAAATAAAAGAACCATACACTCATCTTAACAGAGTCAGCTAAACGTTAAGAAAAATCCAACACACATTCATAACTTTCTTAAAAACCAGTAATTTGAAAATTAAAAAGAATGTTCTTATGTTCAGCAAAAACCTCAAACACGTATCAGGCTTAATGATGAAATGTTAGAAGCATTGTTTTAAAATTTGGAATTTTTGCTGTCACTGCATCTGAAGAACTCACTAGCATGGTTAATACAAGTAAAAGAAATAAAAGGAATACGGATTAAAAAGAGATAATCAAAATAGTACTTGTTCATAGATGACATAATAATGTAAGGAAACCTACAGATACACTATTACAACTATTCAATATGACTGAATGATACAAGATCAATATATAGGATCGACAGCAACCTGAAATACTAGAAAAAATAGAGAATACAGTTTAATAAAAATATACCACTTACAGCCAGGCGTGGTGGCTCACGTCTGTAATCCCAGCACTTTGGAAGGCAGGTGGATCACCTGAGGTTAGGAGTTTGAGACCAGCCTGACCAACATGGTAAAACCCTGTCTCTACTAAAAACACAAAAATTAGCTGCGTGTGGTGGCACATGCCTATAGTCCCAGCTACTGGGGAGGCTGAGGCAGGAGAACTGCTTAAACCCAGGAGGCATGAGGTTGCAATGAGTCAAGATCACATCATTTCACTCCAGTCTGGGTGACAGAGCAAGACTCCACCTCAAAAACAAACAAACAAAAACAAAAAACAAACAAACAAAAAACACTTATAACATCAATCTGGCAATTGTGAGGAATAATAATAGGAAGGTGTACTTCTTCCGCCAGATATCAGCGCTATTAAAACAGTGTGGCTTGGCACAGGGATAGGACAAACAGGACTATGCAACGTAACAGAAAGCCCAGACAAAGACACAGGCTTTGTGAGAGCCTGACATATGTCAGAAGTGGTCATACAAACCCATAGAGAAATGACTGTTCAATAAATAGTGTCAGGAAAATTGGTTTTCCATATGGAAAAAGTAAAAAATACATCCCTTCCTTATACCATAAGTAAAATCAATTCCTGATGGACCAAAGACATCCATATAAGAAGCTCAACTCTAAAACTTCAAATAAACAAAAAACTAAAAACGCCACATGGTGTTGTCTCCCGGTGTATTGGTACAGGGAAGGACTTTAAAAAGAAACAAAGATCAGAAACTGCACTGGAAAATACTGCCTAATTAGACTACACTGAAATGAGGATTTTGAACTACAAGAGGCATTGTAAACAAACTAATGAAGACAAACCACAGTCAGAAAGAAGATATTTACAACTCACATCCTCTACCGAGGATTAGCATTCAGAATAATTAAAGAACCTTTATAAAGCAATAAGAAAATGGACAATAATGGATATTCAAAAATGGATATATGGCTGGGCGCGGTGGCTCAAGCCTGTAATCCCAGCACTTTGGGAGGCCGAGACGGGCGGATCACGAGGTCAGGAGATCGAGACCATCCTGGCGAACACAGTGAAACCCCGTCTCTACTAAAAAATACAAAAAACTAGCTGGGCGAGGTGGCGGGCGCCTGTAGTCCCAGCTACTCGGAAGGCTGAGGCAGGAGAATGGCGTGAACCTGGGAGGCGATCTTGCAGTGAGCTGAGATCCAGCCACTGCGCTCCAGCCTGGGCGACAGAGCCAGACTCCGTCTCAAAAAAAAAAAAAATGAATATAAATAGGCAATTCAATGAGAAGGAAACTCCAGTGGCCAATAAATTAATAATTACGGACATAAAAATGAAAACTGTCACATACTATTTTATCCCCATCACGTAGGCAAAAGTGAGAAAATCTAATAGCCTCAAGTACTGGTGAGGACGTGGGAAAATACAGCCTGTGAATTCACTGCTGGTGAGAGTGTAAATTTGCATAATCACTATCGAACACCTGAGGAAGCTGAAGAGGTGCCTCCCATACCTAGCTAAGTCTTTTAAGCTGACCATCACAGAGAAAATCCCACAGGTGGGCACTTGTTCCATAGAGCTCATTGTAGCACCGTTTGTCATCTGCTTGTTCTCAGTGGTTTATTCATACAATGGAACAGTTGACAGTAGTAACAAAGTATGAACCAGAACCATCTCTATCAACATGGACAAATCTCAAAAACATAATGCTGTAAAGGATACGTGCAGTATGATCCTATTGAAGTAAAGCTTTATAACATACAAACCAATAATATACATTGTGAGTATAGTGGAAGGCCAAAATTCGCATGGCAGTTACACCCTCCAACTCCAGCATGTGGTTAGCTCTGGGAAAGGACACGGAAAGAAAGCACAGGGCTTTTATAATATTTTACTTTAAAAGCGTAAGAGGGTTTAAGCAATTATGGAAACACGTTTTTCTCTTTAAAATTTGACAAAAACCTATATAGCACTTGCTGTGTGCCAGGCACTGATCCAAACTCTTCTACATATTAATTCATTTAATCTTCTCTATGAGGTCACTACTATTATCCCCATCTCACAGATGAGGAACACTGAGGCAGAGAGAAGTAAGTTATGTGACTTGCCTAGCTAATTATCTTCACCACTGTACCATTCTGCCTCTCAGACATTAAACAGACACTAACATCTCTTCATGGTATTACTATATTATGTTTTCTGAATTTTTTCCATTCAAAAAATTAAAGAAAAATCACTTTAAAAGTGACAAAAGAGAGCTGTCTTAATAGTTCCCCTCCCACACATCTGACTCAGGAGGCCAAATCTGGATGTAGTTATGGGATTTTGTAAGTTTCCTTTAGCTTGTGATGAGTGGTTATAGAAAGCAAAGAGCAAAAGTCATAAAGAATGAGATTTTCTTTCTTGTTTTTTCTTTCTCATCTTCCTTCCTTCCTTCTTCTTCTTTTTCTCTCTCTTCTCTTCTTCCTTCCTTCCTCTTTCTTTTTTTCTTTCCTTCCTTCCTTCCTTCCTTCCTTCCTTCCTTCCTTCCTTCCTTCCTTCCTTCC
>NW_012119932.1:2178651-2193807 GCF_000951035.1 Colobus angolensis palliatus
AAAAAAAAAAAATCAAGCTATTCTTTGACAACAAATATAAACAAATGTTAGCAGACCTGTGGCTGTGGGATTCCACTTCATAGGATGGACACCCTACTTTTTCAAGTTCATTTTAAAAAATAGTAAATGTGGGATGCTTAGATTCCACAAAGCCTTATCCTTGGGTACCACTTCTTCCCACCTCTTCCTTTTGCTCACTCTCATTCGTAGACATTACACCATGGTCTCCTTCCTCTCCACTGTGTCTCAATGCCCAGCCCTCCACGGGGTTCCCTGTCCCAGCAATTATAATCCGCATCAGTCTATGCTCTGGTGGAAATCACCTCCTCTCTAGCAGCTCAGGGGAATTGATTTTATTCATTTATTTATTTTTTGGAGACGGAGTCTCAACCCGTCGCCCAGGCTGGAGTGCAGGGGCGCGATCTCAACTCACTGTAAGCTCCACCTCCCGGGTTCACACCATTCTCCTGCCTCAGCCTCCCGAGTAGATGGGACTACAGGCACCTGCCACCATGCCCAGCTAAATTTTGTATTTTTTTTTTTTTTTAGTAGAGACGGGGTTTCACCGTGTTAGCCCTGGATAGTCTCGATCTGACTTCGTGATCCGCCCGCCTCGGCCTCCCAAAGTGCTGGGATTACAGGCGTGAGCCACCGCGCCCGGCCAGCTCAGGGGAATATTTTAGGGAAACAATCCCCATCAGTCTGTGAATGATTGCTCTTTGCCCCCCTCATACTTAGGGGTGAATTTACTCATGTGGCCGTCAAGTGTGACTGCCTCAATCAAAAGGTAACACTGGTCACGGGCAGCTATGGAGAGAGATTCGGGAACACTCAAATTTCACTCCTTGCTTTTTTGTTCCCCAGATCTACTGAAGAAGGCAACAAAGTTGGAAATACGGCCAGCCAGGGAGGGTGAGGCAGGCTCTCAGCAGCTGTTCCTCTTCTGGGCAGTTTTTTCTCAGCTTCTTCTTAGGTATCTGAGGGGGAGGCTCAGATTTTTTTCCCCAGAGGGTGGGGAGAAAGACTGTGTGGGCAGTTTGAGGAAATTCATATCACGCTGGCCTTCATTTTGGAGCTCTTAAAAAAAACACAAAAGACTTGCTGTATCTCTTACGTGACCTAAAAACATACAGGAACCTAATCCATCCATTGTCAGCTCTCACAGAAATGATCAGCTTCCCTAAATCCTTGTGATTGACTTGATGGAGGTATAGGGATTAGGGGTGTAAATCCTGAAGGAATAAGGGTCAAACTGTGGAATGGAGGAGGAGTCTGGGAAGGGAGTCCTCATTCCCGCAGTCCTTGCCTGACATTGGCGTACACACCCCTCATACTGAGGGGTGACTAAAGAACGCCGTTTGCAGGGCACATGGAGGGAACCTGCCCATGCAGTTCAGGAAAATTACTCGCGTGTGCCTCAGCCTCCTTGCAAAGCAGAAGGGAGCCGGAGGGAGGATGAGGCGGAGGGAAGGCGGCTTGCTGCAGGCTGGGATATGGGGGGGACCCTTCCTGATCACATGATCCAGCCCACAACTGTGAGGGCTCAGAGAAGTCGAAAATCAAATCTGGCATCCTTGGTCATCACAAAGGTAAATTTGTCAAAGTATGAGGATAGAACATATTTTATCTAACAGTTTGTTAGCTTGATTTATACCTTTAAAAATATTTAGACATGGGTGTATACAAGCCTCTGGATTCTTGCCCCAGGCAGGCTTATGTGTGATGCAGAAAGATAAGGGGTGTCTCCCAAGCATCAGCATCAAAGCCAGGAACGGGACCTTCTCTGCCTTCTGGCATTAAAGTTGTTGTGCTGTCCACTCTATGAACAGGTTGTTTTATTTTTATTTCTTAAGTAGTGCTACGGAGGTGGATACCTGAGTACCCTCTACTTCTGCAGGGATTTGATTATTTTTGGTTTTATGCTAGTAGCAAAAACTGAGTCATGCTGAGCTTTTAGGGTATCCAAGGTTTATATATTGGTGAACAACTTTTGTTACCATTTAAGCTCTAGTTTTCCTATTACTGTTAGGTAATAATTATGTTGTTATTTGTTCACTGTCTGGTTCACTACTGAAAACTTTCATTAGGCTTTCCTAGGGTTGCTGGGAAAGTTCTCTCCCCTGTGACAGGGTACAGCTGCCCTGGGGACACTCTCAGGCAAATCCAGCCCGACTGCAGCCTGAAGCCAGCAGCCAGCCGGATCATCCCTTCCTAGGCTAGTCCCTGGCTCTCTGCCCACTCCCCTCCCTGGGTCTCCCTGCTGTTCCCAGCACAGCTCCTCCCATGTCCTCAGGCCCACGCCAGAGGGTGTGGATCTGCTGGCAGTCTTGTCTGTGTCTTCTGCCTTTACACACCCTACCCCTGTGGGAGAACTGGAATGTCCTTCTCTCAGCCCTGGCCAGAGCAATAAAGGGGTTCCTGAGGGAGCTCCTGCTTTTGAGGGTCCAGAGACATGGCAGTGAAAAGGGCCCAATTCTCTAAGGCTGCAGATGGGTGCTCAGATCACGGTCTTGTGTGTGAGTGTGCAAGAGTGTGTGAGTCTCAAGCAAAGGCGGAAGGGGGTTGAGACCGATCTGTTGGCCTCATGTTCAGATCTAGGTCATTTGGTGGCATGTGTTCTGGTAACGAAGGGGGTTTTTACAATGTGTTTGTAAGCCTTATCTAATGTTTGTAAAGTGTATCTTTATTTACTATTACTATTATTATTATTACTACTATTATTATTATTTTTGCCCCAAGAGCAAGTGGGAAAGAAGAGTCACTGCTACTGGAAGTGCAGATGCAAGGAGGTTAACAAGAGATCAGGTGGCTGGGTGTGGTGGCTCGTGCCTGTAATCAGTACTTTGGGAGACCAAGGTGGGTGGATCACCTGAGGTCAGGAGTTTGAGACTAGCCTGGCCAACAAGGTGAAATCCCATCTCTACTAAAACCATAAAAATTAGCTGGGCGTGGTGGCAGGTGCCTATCATCCCAGCTATTTGGGAGGCTGAGGCAAGAGAATCACTTGAACCTGGGGGTTGGAGGTTGTAGTGAGCCGAGATCATGCCACTGTGCTCCAGCCCAGGCAACAACAGCGAGACTCTGTCTCAAAAATAAAAATAATAATAATAAAAAAAAAGAGATCAGGCTACCATGCTGCCCCGAACTGCCTGGCCTCCAACCATGCAGGGAGTTTAAGAGCAGCCATCTCGGTCGGGGGCACTCATTCCCATGACTTAAATCTCCAAGGCTGGGCTTCACAAACCTAACTTTCCAATCCGTGCTTAAAAAACTCCAGAGGACTTTTTGGTTGTACCTTTACCTTTTGTTCTCCTCTGACACCTTCTAAAGAGGCATTTAAGAGACATCACACATGGCTACTTCCTCCTCACCATTTCCTTTTGAAGTTCTGGCGCTGCCTTTTAAGAGTCGCTTCTGTTCTCAACCACAAGATCACACAATAAAGAACAAATGTCTGAGGGCGGCGAAAGCATGCAGGGCCCCATTTGAACAGCTCTGAGAGTGGTGGGTGGAGCGAGTCCGTAAGGACAAGGTGCCCGTCCTCCGATGGATCCATGTCCCCAGATCTTCCCATCAGCAACTGTAAAATACAACTCCTGCTCCAAGACTCATCATAAATCACCTTTCTCTCCTCATTACGTACAGAGGTAGAAGTCCCCCTAAATACCTCATGATCAAAACGACAATTGTTGGCTTTCCAACTCAAAGCACTGGGAAAAAAGCAATCAACCCTATAGGTCCCCACTCTCATCTGCTTTGTTACCTAAGGAACTTACCAAGCAAAGTCATCATACTGAGCTACCCCCAATCACAACACGCATTAAACAAGTTGAGCACCTACCCCGGGTGGAAGGAATCTGCTTCCCTTACCGGCATCTGTGCATTCTGTCAGCTTTACCTTCTATAATAGCAATTCAGCTCATATATAAACATTATGCTTATATAACAAGAATAACAAAAGGGAGAATAATAGTCTGTGTCCCTTTTCCACAGGACAAGATAATTCAACCTATGCAGCGTGCTTATGCAAGGAGAAACAACTAAAGCAAAGCAGACTGAACTATTATCTTGATCCTTAAATAAATTCTTCAGGAATAGAGCACTGTGGGACTGTTTTAGATTTACAGAGCAACAGTATTGCATTAAACTTAACACTTAAACAAAATGCGTATGGTAAAAGATGGATTTCATTTACTCTAGAAATATTTATTGAGTACCACCATGTACGTCAGTCTTCTAAAAGGAGGAGATACGATGGTAAGCTCAGAGATCATAGCTTCTATTGATGTCGATAGACAATAAACTCATAAACAAGTAAGTGTAGAGTGTGCCAAGACACAGGGAGAAAGACAAAACAGGGTGTGGGGACTAGAGAGCAGTGGTGTGGAAGTGGGTGGATTGCTGTTTTATTCATAGTAGTTGCACATCCTGCTGATGTGAAGATATTTGGAAGAAGTGTGGAAGCAAGCCTTGTAGATATCTGCGGGAAGGAGACAAAGGGAAAAGCAAGTTTTCTTGAGATGAAAGCCTGCTGGATGTGTTCCAGAAACAGCAGAGAACTACTGTGTTTGGAGGGAAATGAGTGAGATGACAAATGGAAAGAGATGAGGTTAGAAAGGTGGCAAGTGGTCAGATGGTGGAGGCCCTTGGACTGTTGATTGAGCTGCAAGGCAACAGAAGATTATGAGCAGAGGTGTGACAAGATGAGATCAATGGCTAGGGCTGCTCTGTTAAAAATTATCTACAGGGCCGGGCGCAGTGGCTCACGCCTGTAATCCCAGCACTTTGCGAAGCCAAGGTGGGTGGATCACCTGAGGTCAGGAGTATGAGACCAGCCTGACCAAAATGGTGAAACCCTGTCTCTACTAAAATTACAAAAATTAGCCAGGCCTGTAGTCCCAGTTACTTGGGAGGCTGAGACGGGAGAATCGCTTGAACCCAGGAGGTGGAGGTTGTAGTGAGCCGAGATCATGCCACTGTACTCCAGCCTGGGTGACACAGTGAGACTCCATCTCAAAAAGAATTAACTACAAGGGACAAGGACTAAAATCAAGAGACCACCAGGAGTGAAGACAATAATCCAGGAAAGTGATTATGGTGAGTTGGACTTGATAGGTTAGATAGAAATGGTGAGAAGTGGCTGGATTTGTGTATATACTTTGGAAGAAGAGTTAATGAGATTTCTCATCAGATTAGATATGAAATGAGATCAAAGATGAGTAAAGATGCAAAGGGTTTTGTTGTGAGCAACTAGCATAACAGGGATGCAATCTATTGAGATGGGGAAAACTGTGGGAGGAGATATTTTTATTGGAGGAAATAAGAAGTTCATTTTTGGACTTGTTGACGTTGAGATGTCAAGTAGATGATCTGAACTACTAATCTGGATTTCAGAGGACACATCCAGGCTACCGGGGTCATCATCCTATAGCTGACATTTGGCACCACGGGGCAGGATCCGATCACACTGATGGCATGAATATAGAGAAGCAATGAGGTCTAGGGCAGAAGGCAATGTCTATGGATGAGAAAATGAGATGCAACCAACAAAAGAGACCCAGGAGGACCAGCCAGTGAGGTCATATGAATGCTGAGAGGAAGAGATGTCCAGGAAGCTAAGAGAAGGGTGTGTCTTAAGGATGGGACATGGTCTACCATGTGATGTGTTGGCAGTCAAGAGAAAGAAGACTGGTTAACCCATGGAGTCATCTGTGACCTGGACCTGAGTTCTGTGGAGTGGAGGGATTGAAGGCATCAATGGATGGGTCCAAGAGAAATGAAAGGAGAATAACTGGAAACAGTACTTTTAGATAATCCCTTTCTAGTCATTTTGTCAACATAGGCCAGTAGCTTGAGGAGGATTGAGTAAAATATGTGGCATTAAAGCTGAAACATCAGGTCATCCAATCTCGAAATAGTCCCAAGTGATTGCTGAAGACAAGCATGTCAGATAAGACACAGCTCGAATGCCACCAGTAATAATAGGAATATTTTTAGAAGATTCAGATTTCTTTTCTTTTCTTTTTTTTTGGACCAAACATTTTTGTGGTGTTCTTACAATTTTTTTTTTTTTTTTTTTTGAGACGGAGTCTTGCTCTGTTGCCCAGGCTGGAGTGCAGTGGCCAGATCTCAGCTCACTGCAAGCTCCGCCTCCCGGGTTCACGCCATTCTCCTGCCTCAGCCTCCTGAGTAGCTGGGACTACAGGCGCCCGCCACCTCGCCCGGCTAGTTTTTTGTATTTTTTAGTAGAGACGGGGTTTCACCGTGTTCGCCAGGATGGTCTTGATCTCCTGACCTCGTGATCCGCCCGTCTCGGCCTCCCAAAGTGCTGGGATTACAGGCTTGAGCCACCGCTCCCGGCTCTTACAATCTTAATGGAAAATTATAACAAACATAAAAATCACATAGGATCTTTCTTTTAGAATTCTGCAAACACAACTTTTGGTTACACTGATGAGTCTGGCAGCACAGGTAGAGCTGTTCCTCTGCAGACGTTACTAAGCCACCCTCAGCGATGAGTGCTCTAGTTTTATAAGGCATGTTTTCTGTACAAGTTGGATGTTACCTCTGTGACCTCTGCGGTATGCTTGGCTGGAATCAAAAGGATCAATTCCCATTAGCGATTTCCTACTGATCATATCTAGTCTCCAAAATCCAAAGAAAAACTAAAAGTTTTCAATGTACAGCAAGACCCAAGGAAACGTACTAGTGCTCATTTAGATGAGAGGCATGACACAAATTAAGAAAAAAAAAAGTCATGTTGGAGTTTTAATTTTCCATTGTTTTCTCTCTCTGCCAGAAAAGGCGTGACTCAGATTCTTTAGTGATACTTGCAAATATAATAGAAAAGGATGTCTCAATTTAAGAAAATTTATATATCGGTGTGTATATGTGTGTATATGTACACACACACACACATGCATACACAAACACACAATTTCTCATAATAGATATACCAGAGAGTAATGTTAATATATGAAAGAATTCACCAAGTATATCCTGTAAGTAGCAGTTAGTATCAAAATGCATTTAAAACCACAATTGTAAATTAATCAGCCAAGGGTCTTGGGAATGTAAGTACAATAAAAGGGATAAATCAATAAATGTAAAATGAAATATAAAGATCCATTAATTATTTTTAAAACCCCAAATCTCAAGTATCTCAAAATTAGTATACCTTCCTTGCAATTGCAAAACACATGTGTATCTGTTCTATTCTGTCTACTTGAGAGTTAGGCTGACTTCTCTTTGAATACTCTTGTGTCAATGAGTATTAAGTAGGGACTCAGTCACACACAGCAGTAAATTAAAAAAAAAAAAATGTCCATCTGAATGGCAAAATACTGACCAAGTGAAGAGCAACTGCAGTGTCAGAACCGAATTTATTAATTAAAGTGAGTCCCCATTTAAACACTATAGTTGGAATTTCAGCCTTAATCTGACATGCACAGTACATTCTGATAGCTTTGCTGACTTCAGGTCTGTGGATATTGTTTTTAATAGGTAGTGCCTCTCTTACGTGGTGAACTGGGAGAAAAAAAAGAACATAACACTGCTGTGTGTGCCAGGAGGCATTTAGTATGCCTTATTCACAAGCGAGAAAAAGAAGACACGCACGAAAGACTGTGAGAAAGATTATTTTAGGTCCTTTGGGGGAAAAAAAGTTACAATTTGCCCATAAAGAATGGAGAGAACAGAAATGAAGCTTTTATGCTGAAAAACAAAATGCAAAGGCAAATCCAGTTTCTAATTCCTGTGCCAAAGCTGCTGTTCTTGATGACCTCAGTCAAATCATTCAATTCTCTCAATTTGGTCATATAAAAGTGCTATTAACCTGCAATTTCTCAAATACTATCTAATCAATGTTGGCTACTTGATTTTCACTAAATTTAAGGGATAGAGCCTTATAAAGGTGATAGAGAACACCTTCAAACTGTAAAATCAAAGTTCTCCTTTCAGCACAGAGCAATACATAAATAAATGTTATTGTGAATGGGTATCATGACTGCTAAAAGCCTGAGCCTCATTACCAGCCTGGTAAGCAACACAGGAAGCAGAAGGACACACCAGGAATCCACAGACATGGACTGCAGCCAAGATTTGCAGAAGAATGTGTGTGACCATGGGCAAGGTATCTCTTTGTTTTCAAAACAATTTTATTAAGCGAAATAATGTACAACAAATTACATGAATGCCCATCAATCAATGAGTGGATAAAGAAATTGTGGTATAGGCTGGGCATGGTGACTCACCCCTGTAATCCCAGCACTTTGGGAGGCCCAGGCAGGCGGATTGCCTGAAGTCAGGAGTTCGAGACCAGCCTGGCCAACATGGTGAAACCCTGTCTCTACTAAAAATACAAAATTAGCTGGGCGTGGTGGTGGGTGCCTGTAATTCCAGCTACTCAGGAGGCTGAGGCAGGAGAATCACTTGAACCTGGGAGGCGGAGGTTGCAGTGGGCCAAGATCACAACACTGTACTTTAGCCTGGGTAACAGAATGAGACCCTGTCTCAAAAAAAAATGAAGTAACTAATTAAAAAAAAAAGAAAAGAAATTGTGAGAGTGTGTGTGTGTGTATATATATATACGTACATATATAATAGAATATCATATAAAAAGGAACAAATTAATGACATTTACAGCAACCTGGATGGCATCGGATACTATTATTCTAAGTGAAGTAACTCAGGAATGGAAAACCAAACATTGTATGCTCTCACACATAAATGGGAGCTGAGCTATGAGGACTTAAAGGCATAAGAATGCTACAATGGACTTTGGGGACTCGGGGGAAAGGGTGGGAAAGGGGTGAGGGAATAAAAGACTACAAATTGGGTTCAGTGAAATGGCTCAGGTGATGGGTGCACCAAAATCTCACAAGTCACCATTAAAGAACTTACTCATGTAACCAAATACTACCTGTTCCCCAAAAAACCTATCAAAATAAAAAATTTTAAAAATTGCATACATCTAAAGTGTACAATTTGGTAAGCTTTGATATATGGATATACTTATGAAACGATCACCAAAATGAAGATAATGAATATCTGCATCACCCAAAAAGGTTCCTTTGGGCCATTTGTAATCCCTTCCTCCAGCCCCTGAGCAATTACTGATCTGCTTTCTGTCACTATAAATTCATTTGCATTTCCTAGAACTTTGAAGAAATGAAATCATACAGTATATACTCTTTTAGTCTGGCTTTTTTCATTCTGCATCATTATCTTGAGATACATTCATGCTGTTGCTTATCTCAAGAGTACATTAAATGATGCAATGTAAAGTCAATCAAATAAAATAGTAATACTTGACATAAGTACAAAAATGAAGTGGTGTCAGGGTTCTTGGTTTTGGAAAAAGTAGAAGCCCCTTTGGGATCTGAACCAATCTTTATAGGTATAGGGGCAAGAAAAAAATTTGTCCCCCTTTGATTCTTATTTCCAAGGATTAAATAAGACTGTATATGTAAAAGTGCTTCAAAAATCCAATATACTTTTCATCCATGTATCATCCATGTCAGTTCATTAACTAATGCAACACATATTTATTGAGCATCTACTATGTGCAGGCACCATACTAGGAGCTTGTCAAACAGCAGTGAACAAAACAAGATGGCTGGTCTCATGGACCTCCGATGCTGGTTAGCAAGAGACGGGCCATGTCAGTTTAAAAATGAGTATATACTATGTCAGGTGGCTATTAGTCCTCTATAGGGAAATAAGGCAGGTTAGAGATAAATTTCACAGGGAAGGAAAGGACATTTCAGAGACTGTGGCCAGAGAGACCTTCTTCTGATAAGATGGAGTTTGAATAAACATTGAATGAAGGAGAAGCCACTCTCCCACAGACGTCTAGGAGAAGAACATATCAGGCAAAAAAGAACAGAAAGTCCACAGGCCTTGAGGTTGTTCACAATAAACTAGGCTATTAAAGGAGCTGCCAAGATGCCAGGAATTGGAGCAGAGAGGTGAGGGGAGGGTGGAAGGGGATGAATAGAGGCTTGTACTCTTTTATTCTGAATGAAATGATGGGCCATGCAGTATATTGAACAGAGGAAAGGTGTGATGTGACTTAGGAGTTGGAACAACTACTTGGATTGCCCTCTTGAGACTGCTGGTGGCAAAAGGGGAACCAGTTAGATGGCTACTGCACAAGTCCCAGCAAGAGGTGATGATGGATTAGGAGTAGAGGATGTAAGAAGTGGTCAGGCTCTGTATACATTCGGAGGGTGGGCTGATAGCTCATGATTTATTTTCCCACATTGGTTTTATGAAATGCTTAACAACAATACCCCCAACTTATGAAGTGTTTACTATGGTTCAGGCACTATACTGAACAGTTAACTAATTTAATCCTCACAGCAATACTATGAAGTAGGTCCTATTTTTATGTCCATTTACTGATGAGGAAACTGGGGCAAAGAGTAGTTGGATGATTTGACCAGCATCACACAATGGCAGATGATGGAGCTAGCACATGATCCCAGGCAGTCTGGCTTCGGAGTCTATCCTGTTAACCACATGCTATATGACCTCTCAGAATTAATATGTAAATAATATTTTGCTCAAGGCAAACCTAGACCAATAAAAACATTGAGAAATATAATGGCCATTCATTTAAAACTTAGGATCGTAAACAAAAAAAATTCAGTAACCTCTTTATTTTTTTTGTTAAGAACACAATAAACCGTATACAAGTGGACATTCTTCATGGGTTCACCTGGATAAGGTGGGGCTACCGGGCCACTCCTCATGACTATGGCCATAGGAATGGTGACTGCTGTTAAGGACTGCCATCAAGGTCACGCTTTCGAAAACACCGACACTAAAATGGAATTGGACATGGACACTTTAGAATATTATGGCCATGTCTGCCTTAGTTTTGATGAGTTCCTTCTTTCTGATACTTTCCTTTTGGTTTTATCTTGGTGAAAGAATAGCTATTGGCCGGGCATGGTGGCTCTCGCCCTATAATTTTAAGATTTTAGGAGGCTGAGGTGGGGGGATCACTTGAGGCCAGGAGTTTGAAACCAGCCTGGGCAACAAAATCAGAACGCTTCTCTACAAAAAATAAAAATTGAAATAAAAAAATTAGTTGGGTTTGATGGTGTGAATCTGTGGTCCCAGCTACGTGGGAGACTGAGGCAGGAAGAGTGTTTGAGCCCAGGAGTTTGAAGCTTCAGTGAGCTATGATTGTAGCCTCAGCGAGCTATTGCACTCCAGCCTGGGCAACAGAGTGAGACCTCATCACACACACACACACACACACATACACACACCCCCCAAAACAAAACAATAGCTATCTTCATCAAGGCCACAAAATAAATAGTCTCCTGTGTTATCATCACTAGTGATAAAATATTGCTACATCCTGCTGTACAGAAGCATTTCTATAAAGCCAGTCTTTCTCTCAAACTTCTTGGGAAATGTGTCAGGATTTTATAGATGAGAAAATTAAGGTCTAGAAAGGATAAGAGATTTGCCCAGGGTCTCTCTGGCTTATTCCATGACAGAGCTGCGATGATAGTTCCGGGATCAGAATGTTCCTGATGTTTTTATAGAAGGCTGTGAGCTCACCCAGTGACAGGTGCTTTTGTTGTTTCATCAGATGAAACTATTATGAAAGAGTTGGGCAAAATCATTCTGAAGTCTTCACACAAAGGCGTGGCAATCGTACATGTTTTTAGAGTTTGAGGCTACATTTTGCTTAATGCTCTATTTGGGTTTACTTCAACACTTCCTGCCAATGCTGAAATCTGTACACATTAAGGAAAGTAGTATTGTTCAATAATACACCTGGTTATAATTCCATCTTCAGAAGGCAACACATTTCAAATCTTTTTTTCTGGTATATTCTCTATCGTCATCTTAAGTACAACAGATGAGGCATAAAATCTTTTATGAGTAAGTAAATAGGAGCTTTTGCCGCAAAATGTTTCAGGTAAGATAAACATACTCCCTCTTTTCAATTGTATAAACTGGAGAGCGTTAGCTAAAAGGAGAAAAAGACTGATAGACCAGAGGGGAATATTCAGGTTTCTTTTATTTAAACCTGTCAACAAACATGTGCAACTAAGCCCCAGTGCCTTCTTCTAGGACCCATTAGCAATGTGTGTGTTCATCCTGTATGGGGTGTGTGTGTGTGTGTGTGAATGCACCTTTCCATATTTAGAATTCAAGATCATTTTAGCATCAGGAGAAACAGAAACAAGATTTACATATCATATAGGACATCCACAGATTTGTGGTTTTCTTTGATCTTCAAAATACCACTTTTTCTTTTCTCATCCGTATGGGACAATGTCAAAAATTTCATTTCTATGCTCATAGCTTAACGAAGAAAACACTAAATCTGAATGTGAATTGTTGCTCGTCATTCTTCCAAGTAGTACAGCTCATTGAATGAGGGCTTCCTGGGACAAACAGCTTCACGATGACTGTTTGGAGCTGATATGAAAGGAAAGGGAGGATGTGAAAGCTTTCTATTTTGTAATCAGTTTTGACCACACTTTGGTCAATGAAATCAAATGAAAAGGGAAGATAGGAATGCTTTCTCCTGTACCCACAGTTTGGAGATGATTTCATATTTTGTTCTATAAAAGGTAAAACTACTTCACCTTCAAAACACTGCAGCATACCTTTTAGAAAATGCATTTATTTCCGCATTCATTATGCCCAGGATGGGACAGGGAAGTTAAAAGAACATATGCTTAGGAGTTAGAGAGCCCTGAGTTCAAACACTGACTTTGTCACTTACTGCTCTAACCTATCCATTATTCACCCCCTGTTTGGCATTTGTTTCTCATCAACAAAAAGAGGAGAAAGCTACTTCCTTTCAGAATTATAATGGAGATTGTGATGTTAGCAGATTTCCAGACACAGGGCAGACACTAGGTAAAAGACACCTCATATCAAAATAGCATCGTAGGTTTAGATACCATTCTGCCTTTTAATCATAAAAATATTTCAAGTACATGGATATCAGTCTCCTTCTAGAAAACAGGAGGACCTTTAGGATGCTTTCATTCTGATCACTCTCTCTGGTCTTTTATTGTTTCTGCCAGGTATTTTTATTTTATCTTACTTTTAACCTCCTTACATGACTTATTATGATTTATGCTTATTTAGATTTTCCAAAAACATGTTTACCAATTTATTTTCTCACCATTACTTCTCACATTTCACTTTTTCCTTCTAGGTTTATTATCCTCCTTAGTGAAGTATATGTATTTTTATTTTGAAAAAAATTATAATAAGAAAGTTGCAAAGAAATGTAGAGGGAGGTCGCAGGCACTCTTTGCCCTCCCTCCCCCAGTTATATAACTATAGGGCAATAACAAAACCGGGTCACTAGCATTGCTGCAACCCACAGAGCTTATTCAGGTTGATACACATACACATGTATTTGTGTGTGTGTGTGCATTTGTTATTAATTTTATGTTGCTCTATCCAATTTTATCACATGTACAGCTGTGTGTAACTACTACCACAATTAAGATAATTGTATCATCATAACTAGGCCCCCAAGTGCTACCCCTTTGTATTCAAACTCCTCTCTCCCACCTATATCCCCAGTCCCTGGCATCTACTAATCTGTTCCCCATCTCTACAATTTTCTCTCAACAGTGTGTATCAATGGAATGGTACAGTATGTAATCTTTAGAGACTGGCTTTTTTTTTTTTTTTTTTTTCTTCACTGAGCATAAATCCCTTGAGGTACATCCAAGTCATTGTGTATCGACAGTTTGTCCCTTGTGGCAGAGTAGTATTCCATGGTATGGATGCATCATAGTTTAACTATTCACCCACTGAACGACAGACATTTGGGGAGTTTCTAGCTTTTGGCCCTTACAAACAAAGCTGCTAGTAATATTCACGTACAAGTTTCTGGGTGAATACAGTTTTCATTTGTCTGAGATAAATGCAAAAGACTGCATTTGCTGGGTCCTATGGCAAGTCTATTTTTAGTTTTCTTTGTTGTTTGTTTTGTTTTTGAGATGGAGTCTCATTCTGCTGCCCATCCTGGAGTGCAGTGGTGTGATCTCAGCTCACTGCCACCTCCACCTCCCGGGTTCAAGAGATTCTCCTGTCTCAGCCTCCCGAGTAGCTGGGACTATAGACACACACCGCCATGCCCAGTTAATTTTTGTATTTTTAGTAGAGACAGGGTTTCAACATGTTGGCTAGGATGGTCTCCATCTCCTGACCTTGTGATGTTCCCGCCTTGGCCTCCCAAAGTGCTGAGATTACAGGTGTGAGCCACCAAGTCCGGCCCATTTTTAGTTTTAAAAGGAACTGTAGGGGTGGGCTCAGTGGCTCATGCCTGTAATCTCAGCACTTTGGGAGGCTGAAGCGGGAGGTTTCTCACTTGACCCCAGAGTTTGAGACCAGCCTGGGGAGCATGGTGAAACCCTGTGTCTAAAATAAATACGAAAAATTAGATGGGCATGGTGGCATGCACCTTTAGTCCCAGCTAGTCAGGAAGCTGAGGTGGGCGGATCACCTGAGCCTGGGAGATCAAGGCTGTGGTGGAACTGTGATTATGCCACTGCACTCCAACCTGGGCAACAGAGGGAGACCCTGTCTCAAAAAATAAAAAAGTAGTAAAAGGAACTGCAAAACTACTTTCTAGAGTGGCTATTCCATTCTACATTCCCACCAGCCATGTATAAGTGATCCACTTTCTCTGAATCTCTGCCCACATTGGGTGTTATCTCTATTTTTTTATTTGAACTATACTGATACATGTGTAGTGCTACCTCATTGTGGTTTTAATCTGCATTTTTCTAAAGGCTAGTGATATTGAACATCTTTTCATGTGCTTATTTATCATCTGTACATTCTCTTTAGGGAAATGTCTCTATAGTTCGTCCAATTTCTAACTGGATTGTTTGATTTTTTACTATTGAGTTTTAAGAGTTCTTTATATATACTAGATACTGGTCCTTCATCAGATGTGGTTTACAAATATTTCCTCTCAGTCTGTAGCTTGTCTTTGCATCCTCTTAAGGAGATCCAGGCAAGGCTCAGTGACTCATGCCTGTAATCCCAGTACTTTGGGAGGCCAAGGTGGGTGACTCACTTGAGGTCAGGAGTTTGAGACCAGCCTGGCCAACATGGTGAAATCCCATCTCTACTAAAAATACAAAAATTAGC
>NW_012119932.1:2194415-2194747 GCF_000951035.1 Colobus angolensis palliatus
CATATGCCAAAAAAGCTATCTTTCCTCCATTGAATTGCTTTTGCAATTTTGTAAAAATCAAGAGGGTGTATTGGGGTGGGTCTATTTCTGGGTTCTTTATTCTGTTTCATTGACCTATGTGTCTGCCAATACTACACAGTCCTGATTATTGTAGCTCTATAAGAAGCCTAAAAATCTGGTGGACTAATTCCTCCAACTTCATTTTTCTTTGTTAAAATAGTTTTAGCTATTCAAGCTCCTTTGCCTATATAAATTTTAGAACAAGCTTGTTTATGTTTAGAAAAAAACCTTGCTGTGGTTTTTATAGGAATTTTTTTTTTTTTTTTTTTTTT
>NW_012119932.1:2195439-2196710 GCF_000951035.1 Colobus angolensis palliatus
ATGGTCTCGATCTCCTGACCGCGTGATCCGCCCATCTCGGCCTCCCAAAGTGCTGGGATTACAGGCTTGAGTCACCGCGCCCGGCCTTATAGGAATATTTTTAAACCTATAGATCTTTTGGGGGAGGGGTGACGTCTCTACGTGGCTGAATCTTCCTATCTACGAAAATAGTATGTCTCTTCAGTTATTAGGTCTTTGACTTCTTTCATCAGCATACTGTAATTTTCAACATACAGATCATATACATGTTTTGTTTTATTTATACCTAAGTATTTCATGTTCTCTGGAGCAACTGTAAGTGGTACTGTGTTTTTTATTTTGGCTTCCATTTGCTCATTCTTACTATATAGAAATGCAATGGATTTTGTATGTTGATCTTGAACTCACTTATTACTTCTAGGAGAGTTTCGTTTTGGTACATTCATTGGATTTCCTATGTAGATAATGTCATTTACAAACAGAGACAGTTTTATTTCTTACTTTCCAAACTACATGCCTTTTATTTCTTTTTCCTGCCTATTGCAGTGGCTAGCATGTCCAGAATTATGTTAAGAGTGGTAAGATCAGACACTCCTGGTTGTTCCCAATCTGAGAGGGAAAGTATGATGTCGGCTGTAGGTTTCTGGTAAATGCTCTTTATGAAGTGAAAAAGTTCACCTCTATTCCTAATTTGCTAGGAGTTTTGTGTGTGTGTATGTGTGTGTTTGTGTGTGTGTTTGAGATGGAGTCTCGATCTGTCGCCCAGGCTAGAGTGCGGTGGCGCCATCTCGGCTCACTGCCAGCTCCACCTCCTGGGTTCACGCCATTCTCCTGCCTCAGCCTCCCGAAAAGGTGGGACTCCAGGCGCCTGCCACCACACCCGTCTAATTTTTTATATTTTCAGTAGAGACGGGGTTTCACTGTGTTAACCAGGATGGTCTCAATCTCCTTACCTCGTGATCTGCCCACCTCGGCCTCTCAAAGTGCTGAGATTACAGGCGTGAGCCATCGCGCCCAGCCTTTTGTGTTTTTTAATCATGAATTGTTGTTGGATTTTATCAAATATTTTTTAACCGTCAGTTGACACGATCATATGATTTTCCTTCTTCGGCCTGTTCATATGGTGGATTACTTCATAAATTTTCAAATATTGAACCAGCCGTGCATACCTGTAATAAATCTCACTTGATTGTAATATATTGCTTTTACACCTTGATGAATCTGATTTGCTTGTATTGTATTAAGGATTTTTGTGTGAAATACATATAGTAATAGTACTTTCAGTGAGTCTG
>NW_012119932.1:2196980-2199255 GCF_000951035.1 Colobus angolensis palliatus
TTTGTCTTCAATTCTAGAAAAATTCTCATCTATGCTCTTATCCACTATTGTCTTTCCCTAATTTTTTTCTAGCCTTATCTTCCAGCATTCCTCTTAGACATAGGTGGCCCTGGTTGCTTTATCCTGTCTCTAAATTGCCCTTTCATGTTTTCTCTCCTCAGATTGTCAGATTTCCTCGTATTTATATTCTGGTTGACTATTTCTCTCTTCAGCTGAATACTCTGGACTAGGGATTTCAATGATCCTGATTACTTTTATGTTAACATATAGACTTGGTGTGATTGTGTATTGTTCACAAATATTCCAGGTCCACTGTTGGACTGCACTTTCTTGTCCCCTTTGGAGGTAATCATGGCTGACTTCTTTTACCCAAAGCATCACTTCCTGCAGAAGCTTTACGAGCCAAGATTTCTTATGCTCCCTTTGTCCTGCTTCTGTGACATGTTGAGATGGGGCCTCCATCAGCATGGGGACCCTGAGTGGCTATGACAAGCAGGAGCTCTTGCCAAGCTGCACTGGGCAAGCAACTTAAGCAAGAAATAAACAGTGGTTGTGATAAGTGCCATTGAGATTTGGGAATTGTTATCGCAGCATTAACTAGCCTATCCTGACTGATATATTGTGGGAAGTCCCCAAAATGCAGGTGGTATTGTCCAGGTTTCATCCCTGTGCATGGTTCTTGTCTAGGGTTTTTGTTTCTCCCAGAAAATTTTCCTTTTTCTGCCCCAATTCTTGGGTCAGAGGCAAACCTCTTTGCCGCTTTCCTGGGCTATGATTAGAGTTTTATCTACCCATTTTAAAAAAATAAATGATCAGCTATTTGAACCTCTAGGATATTTACACAGGGGCGACTAGTCCATCTATCTGTTCATTTGCCTGTTGCTAAGTAAGTCGCAAAGTCCTAATTCAAAGACTTCGTACCCAACTCTGAAATATACATGCCCATTGTTATTTCCACTTTGATATTCTTCTTTACTTTCGGAATCTGGGGATTTCCTTTCCTTCCTTTCAAACTTGCCATGTATTATTATTATTTTTTGTTATTATTATATTTTATCCTAGGTCTCTATGTGTTTGTGGTGACAAGGGGTATAGTTAGCATCTAAGATCCCTCATGCTGCTATACTGCTAGAAATCTTCTGATACTCATTCTTTCCTATTAGCATAATTTCTATACTTTTGGACTCTTTCTGAAGCATTATCCACATTCAACCTCACATTAACTCTCTCCATGCTGGAATACCTCAGTCACATTCTTAGATCTGATGAACCCAGGAACTGAAAGACAGAACTGAAAAGAACAATGCATTATAGAGTGGCCATTAGAATTTAGAGATGATATCCAAGATAACCTAAAATATAATTCAGTGACATGTTACCAATGAGAATAAAGACTATCAGAATTCAGCCGACCAATCTAAAATGTTAATTATTATAAAATAACTTATGAACTTAGCAAATGAAACATGATGTAAAAGGACAATGACAGAGTATTTTTTTGAATTGGGAAAGAGATGAGGTTTGAGTTAACATCATCGGTAAAAAAAAATTAGTTAAAAGTGAGTACATCACAAATGAGAAATGTCTTAATTTTAACCATTATGATGTAAATATTTCTAAATGAAATTTGTAATGTCCTATCTTAGAATGGAACAGACATAAAAAAAAAAAAAACCTCAACGCTATGACTATCAGCTAATTTACAGAGTACTTACTACATATCAGGCAGTGTATTAAGAACATGACCTGTATAATCTCACTGGCTATGTACAACTACAGTTGACCCTTGAACAATACAGTTTGAGCTGTGTGGGTCCACTTCTATTGTTACAGTAGGCAGCTAGCCAGGCATGAGCAGGGCAGGAGAGGGCTCCCTCCAACCCCACCAGGAACGTCGGGCAAACATCAGGTGATGGCCAGGTGGTTGTTAATGGTCTCTCTAAAATAATAATTGGTTGCAGCCAGTGCCAGGGAAAGGCAGTTTCCCTATAAATAAAAACACTTGAAATTGGTAATTGGCAGTTCAGAAATTGGGCCACACTAGACTTCGGTATGCACAGAGACAAAATGGCAAAGCATGACCTTCTGGAGTCATGCCACTGGAAAACAGAAGATTGCCTCAGGTGAGCATGCGTACAACTGCAGTAAACACACTGTGCATGCTCAACTCTTAAGCGTTAGCAGGTCACTGTGGATGCGGGCGACCCACCCAGAGGAAAGAATCATGGGAAAAGGGACACAAGACCCCAGAAATATGCCAATATATAAAAATGCC
>NW_012119932.1:2199790-2200129 GCF_000951035.1 Colobus angolensis palliatus
TATATGTGAATTTCCAAGTGCATGGGGAGTCAGCGCCCCTAATCCCTGTATTGCTCAAGGATCAACTCTACTCTATGAGGTAGGTATTTACAGAAGGGGCTCAGAGATTGATTAACTTGCCCAATGTCACAAACAGGGTAACTAATGGAACCCAGATGAGGTGACCCTGATTACTGTACTGGCTGCTTCTGGGTATACTTAGTGCCCTCTTTATTGGGGTTGTGGGAGCAGCTGTAGCTACAGGTATGAATGGCATGGGTTAGGGTGGAATAACTTCTGTAAAGAGAAATATGCCCCTGTGGCTCCAGCTTCATTGCTGGAATGTTCAAGTGACCACTA
>NW_012119932.1:2202029-2207192 GCF_000951035.1 Colobus angolensis palliatus
ACACCCGGCTAATTTTTTTGTATTTTTAGTAGAGATGGGGTTTCATCATGTTAGCCAGGATGGTCTTGATCTCCTGACCTCGTGATCCACCTGCCTCGGCCCCCAAAGTGCTGGGATTACAGGCATGAGCCACTATGCCTGGACTTTATTTATTTATTTATTTTTTGAGATGGAGTCTTACTCTGTCATACAGGCTGGAGTGCAATGGCACGATCTCTGCTCACTGCAGCCTCCACCTCCCAGGCTCAAGTGATTCTCCTGCCACAGCCTTCCAAGTAGTTGAGATTACAGGTGCCTGCCACCACACCCAGCTAATTTTTGTATTTTTAGTAGAGACAGGGTTTCACTATGTTGGCCAGCCTGGTCTCGAACTCCTGACCTCAGGTGATCCGCCCACCTCGGCCTCCCAAAGTGCTGGGATTACAGGCACGAGCCACCACGCCTGGCCGGTGAGCATTTCTTAAAAGAATGATTTTCTTTCTTTCCACCTAATAAAGCACCTTGTACATTGCTGGCATTGGTATGTAGTTTTAACTGAGCTTTTACTTTTAAGAAGGCTCCTATAGGCTGGGCTTGGTGGTTCATGCCTGTAATTCCAGCAGTTTTGGAGGTTGAGGTAGATGACCACCTGAAACTTGAGACCAGCCTGGGCTACATAGTGACCCCCGCCCCTACAAAATTAACAGCGACAACAATGAAATCCAAGTGTAATTGATAGTACACACCTGTAGTCCCAGCTCCTTGAGAAGCTGAGGTGGGAGGATCGCTTGAGCCCAGGAGATTGAGGCTGTAGAACTATATCACTGTACTCCAGCCTGGGTGACAGAGCAGGACCCTGTCTCTTAAAAAAAAAAAAAAGACTCCTACATTATGTGGTTCCTTTTATGAACCAAATGAAAGCACAAGACCGTGCCTAGCCCTAGAATCAAGAAAGGCCAATTACTGAATCAAAGCATAGAGCATCTTGTTCCAAGGGAACTTTCTTTTCCAGGGACATCCTCAGGTGCACTGGCCTTAAGCACTGGTCCTCTGCCTCATCCACACCATGAATTATATCAACATCTGGTTGCTAAAGTGACCATGGTTGGAGCCAGTGTGTCCCTGGGGCAGGAGAAGGACAGGACACTGGTGTGGGAAATCCTTGAATGAAGTGACCTGGGATGTATGTGCAGAGTGGCACGAAGGCATAAGAAAAGATCACCCTCCGAGATCCGAGCACCAGGGCAGAGGTCAGATGTTGAGTCTATGTGCATTTCTAAGGGTGTCCAGCTGGGGAATGAGGTGGCAGATGAGGTGATTCAGAGATCAAGTAGGGATCAAAAATAAGAATGGCAAAGAATAGGGGGAGAGAGAGACCTGGGTCAGGAGGGAGGCTCAGAGTACTTCAGTGAGGTCCAGGCTAGTCACCTGTGCTGGGATTCAATCCTCTAGTTTCAGGACACGATCCAGGCCTGACCTCTGACTTTCCTCCCTGCAAGGGCCTCTAAATTTTCCTGCCAATGTAAAATGACAACTTTCTATTCTCCACTGGGGACTGATTCACATGCCCTTATGTGGTGATGGTGATCACTGAAATAACAATTTCATTCTTTCTGAGGGCGTGTCTCACCCTCCATCAGTGGTTCCCTGACCTACAGCATCTATGTCACCTGGGAACTTGTAAGAAATGCAAATTCTGAGGTCCACCCTAGATTTACTGAATCAGAAACTCAGGAGGTAGGGCTAGAAACCTGTGCTCTAACAAGTCTCCTGCTAAAGTCTGAGAAGCACTGTTCTATTAAAGAAGTGTCATGAAACTAGAATGCAGCAGGTAAGGAGACAGAGACTGGCAGCAGGGGTGCTATTAATATTTTACCCAGCCGGAGGGCTCTCTGATGGGCAGAAGTCTAGATGTGGGCATGGGAAACTGCATTTGTGGGGTGAATCCAGGCAGAGAGCAGCAGGGACGTAGGTGCTGGGGAGAGACTGCTGGAACAGCCAGGAGTCCAGGGTGGCTGGGTGTAATCAGAGTTTCATCCGGGAAGTCTTTGATTTATGGATATTTTAAAGTCAGTCCTTACATAGTTACCATGTGTCTTTAGTTATACTGAAAATTCCTTAAATACAAGAACCAGATTTTATATATTTTTAAAATAACTCATCATGGCACCTTTAGCGGTGCCAGAAACCAAATTGATTCTTAATAAATACATGAATGAAGATTAAAAAAAAAACAAAAAAAACCTGAGAGTGGTCAAAACTTGGGGAAGAAAGGGAGGGGAAAACAAATAATTTATTTTTATCATGTTAAGCTTTATGTTACAGGGAGATGTTTAGCCAGGGATGTCTGAAAGCCAATTAACACCTTAGCAAATTCTGCAAATGAAAAGTTGGTGGGAATATCATTTTTTAATGACATTAACCAACTTTTGAGAAGCCAAACTCAGCAGGCTGAAAATAGGAGCTTCGCTTGATAGGATGCAGTTAAATCAGTTAGATGTCAAACAACTTCCATTTGCTGAATTTGAAGATGGGGCTTGAGAGTCACCGAAAAGAAAAGTAGCCATGCAAATGGAGTCTATACACAAAAAGGTTTTAAACTTTCCCCTTGCAATGCTAATAAACCAAGTTGATGTGCTGAAATAAAAACAAATTAAAGTGAATGCAAAGCTTGACAAACATAATTTTAATGTCTTGAAGAAAGACACACAATATGTTTGTGACAACTGTCATAAGCCTGACATTCCCCTCAAAGGAGACAGGAAGTAAGAAGAAGACAGGAGTCCCTGTACTCATTTGTTCAGGCTGCCACAATTAAGTACTAAGGGACTTAAACAACAGAGTTATTTTTATCAAGGTGTCAGCTGTGTGGGTTCCTTCTGAAGCCTCTCTCCCTGGCTTGTAGATAGCTGTCTTTTTCTTATGTCTTCACATGGTCTTTTCTCTGTACGTGTCTATATCCAAATCTGTTAAGACCTACACTTATGGCCTCATTTTAATGTAATCACCTCTCTAAAGTTCCTACCTCCAAATACAGCCACATGCTGAAGTGTTAGGAGTTAGGACTTCAACATATGAATTTGGGAGAGGGTAGGCACAATTCTTCCCATAACAGCACCTAAGAGGGTGGCTCAGAATCACAAGAAACCAAAGACCGTCATGGTGGTGCCTTGGGGCTCTCGCCTGCTGCCGTGCACGAAAGCAGCTTTCCTGGATGGAAAGTCCGGCTCCTCCCTGCTCCAGACAGAACCTCATCTCCAGACAGGGGCCTGCTTACTTTCAAATCCATACCACAGAGCTAACTTGTGAAATCTGGATGGCAGTAGACCAGGACCTTTCAGTAACTCCTTTGCCTAAGAAGACATAATCTACCCTCCAGCAACGCAGAACGTGTAGCTTACGATGTTCCTCTGCTGAGCCGGAAATATGAGAAACTGCCCTAAATCTCAGTTTCTGGACATCAGCAGGCAGCCTTCTGGAGGCCACTGCTAGGATGAGAATACCAAGGATGAAGTTCTACTTGGGTGTATGCCATAAAACTGGCTTGCATCTTAATTTTATTTCTAACTTCTCATAGACTGTTCTTTAAAAGCCGGTGCTAAAAATGTGGAGGAACTTGTTAAATAAACCTAAAGGATCATATTTGAAAATTAGCTTTCAAAAAAAATGAACTCTGCCAGAAACTTTTAATTAAAAAAAGTGTGTAATATATTCTGCATTTATGAAAACAGCAAGGCGTGGTGAACAGGTTTTATTTAGATAGAGTTTTCACAGCAAAGGGAAACAAAAGAGATGGATAAACAAAATCTTTTCCCTAATACATAGTTCAGGTAACATTTTCTAACGTCTCATCTCTTGTTCCAACCAAACCACTGCAGAACATCTAAAAGTACAGCATCTGAATCCATAAATTTCCAATCTCATTCCTGGGGAAAGTGTAGAGTAGCAGCTGGTATTATTGGAACATATTAAAAATTTTGGGATTTTGTCACTGTGGGAGAAATGACTTTTCCAACTCTCTTTTGCCATTCAGGTCTTCAACAATGAACTGCCTCTCAAATATTCCTCTCCAGCTGAAGTTACCCAACCTTCTAAGACAACTAATTAGCCAAGGACCAATCACCTGAGGGCTAAAGCAATTATCAAGACGATATCAACTTGCTCCATGTATTAAATTAGATCCCTGGAAAGCTACAGATCCCAAGTTATGGCCTTCTCACTGCATGACTTAATACTCTGTTGTTGGATTTTGAAGTTTAATGATAAAGATATAGCCACATGGAAAACATTGCATAAAACAACTGTGACATATAACTGCTTACTAGATAATCGGATGTCAAGAACATTAAGATATAAGAATTGCTGGAAGACAATACCTTAAAACTTTTTTTTTCTAATGAGCTGGTATAAACCTTGTCTTAAGTAATGCAATCCACATAACTCCTTACATTTCTTCTTTTGTCTTATTTTCTAATATTAACTGCAATTGCAGCAATCATCTTTACCTTAATTTTTCTGGAACACATATTTTACCCAACTGTTACTTGTATTAATTCTTATTTTAATGGTTCTTTTATATTTTTATTGGTTTTGATGAAGCCAGATCAAATCTAATTTGGATTTAGAAAGGTATAAATAATAGATAAAACCTGCCTACTTTCTTCTATGTTGTCTTTGAAAGTTGATGGGGGGTTATTTTTTGAATTAGAGTATTTTTCACATCAGGAAAACAAAATTAGCTAGGTGTCTGGGTTAGGATGGGGTATCATGGGTATAGCAGAGAGAGAATGGAATAGTTCACTCTAACTTACGCCAAGACTGATTTTCTGAAATGGCTTTGGAAATATGCTACCTTTCCAACACTATAGCTCCCTCTTCAGCATTGAAAAGTCTTAGGTTAACTTTATAAAAAGGTGACTTATACTCCAGGTTTAACAACAGCCTGGCCGCAAAGGAAGAAAGAGAAACAGGAGAACCTAGGCCAAGCGTGGTGGCTCACACCTGTAATCCCAGCACTTTGGGAGGCCTAGGCGGGTGGATCACCTGAGGTCAGGAGTTGGAGACCAGCTTGGCCAACATGGTGAAACCTTGTCTCTATTAAAAATATAAGAATTAGCCAGGCATGGTGGCGGGTGCCTGTAATCCCAGCTACTTAGGAGGCTGAGGCACAAGAATCGCTGAACC
>NW_012119932.1:2208607-2210210 GCF_000951035.1 Colobus angolensis palliatus
TTTTTTTTTTACCAGTTTAGCATCAGCTCATTTTTCAAATGAGATCTTACATGAAATTGCAGTATTTATAATATAGAACTTCCATGTTCTCTAGAACATAGTTTGAAAACCACACTTCCAGCTCACTGCCAAGCCTCCAAAAGTCATCAAACTATACCTGCCAGCACTTGTCCTATTTTCTGAAACACACAGAACAGGCAGCACTACAATATCTACACATATAATAAGTTAGGGCCCTGTGCAGTCAGAGATCAGTTGCAGAGAACTGAACTGGTTCAGCCAGTTAAAAAAATGGATTTATTAAGTGGCTTGCAGAATCACTGGGCTGAATCTTCACAGTAAAACTGGGTGACTATAGACCTGGTTTGGTAAAGAGGAGGCTGCCTTAAACTCTGGTCAGGTGTGATTCCAAAGCCATGCTGCCTTGATTGGAAGCTGCCAGCACTGATGCAGAGTTGGGCCTCACTTACACTTCAGGGCTAGAGAGATGGATGCCTGCCTCAGCAGTCTCAACCCGATCAAGCTGGTGGCCGTGCCCTGGGACCTTGGCAAATGATGCTGGAAAAAAAAAACAAAAACAAAAAACAAACCCAAGCCTTCACAACTGCCTTGCTTCTCACCTTCCAGACTCCAGCACATTGGATATTCCAGAAAGATTCTGCTTTCCATCCTCAGCGGTAGCAGCAGGTGCACTGGGAAGAGACTGGTATGGGTGATTCCAGCCAGACACCCTATCCACCCACTCCCAGCTACTTAGGCCAGGGAGCTGGTTCTGATGCTAGACAGAATGCTCTGACAGTTTTGTTGTTGTTGTATTTTCTTTTCTTTTTTAAAATTATACTTTAAGTTCTAGGGCACATGTGCACAAGGTGCAGGTTTGTTACATATGTATACATGTGCCATGTTGGTGTGCTGCACCCATTAACTTGTCATTTACATTAGGTATATCTCCTAATGTTATCCCTACCCCATCCCCCCGCCCCACGACAGACCCCACTGGGTGATGTTCCCCACCCTGTGTCCAAGTGCTCTCACTGTTCAATTCCCACCTATGAGTGAGAACATGTGGTGTTTGGTTTTCTATCCTTGCGATAGTTTGCTCAGAATGATGGTTTCCAGCTTCATCTATGTCCCTACAAAGGACATGAACTCATCTTTTTTTATGGCTGCATAGTATTCCATGGTATATATGTGCCACATTTTCTTAGTTTGGGGTTGGTTCCAAGTCTTTGGTATTGTGAATAGTGCTGCAATAAACAAACGTGTGCATGTGTCTTTATAGCAGTACGATGTATAATCCTTTGGGTATATACCCAGTAACGGGATGGCTGGGTCAAATGGTATTTCTAGTTCTAAGTCCTTGAGGAATCTCCACACCGTCTTCCACAATGGTTGAACTAGTTTATACTCCCCCCAACAGTGTAAAAGTGTTCCTATTTCACCACATCCTCTCCAGCACCTGTTGTTTCCCAACTTTTTAATGATCACCATTCTAACTGGTGTGAGATAGTATCTCATTGTGGTTTTGATTTGCATTTCTCTGATGGCCAGTGATGATGAGCATTTTTTCATGTGTCTGTTGGCTGCATAAATGTCTTCTTTT
>NW_012119932.1:2210945-2211544 GCF_000951035.1 Colobus angolensis palliatus
TAGCCTTGTAGTATAGTTTGAAGTCAGGTAGCATGATGCCTCCAGCTTTGTTCTTTTAGCTTAGGATTGTCTTGGCAATGCAGGCTCTTTTTTGGTTCCAAATGAACTTTAAAGTAGTTTTTTCCAATTGTGTGAAGGAAGTCATTGGTAGCCTGACGGGGATGGCATTGAATCTATAAATTACCTCGGGCAGGATGGCCACTTTCACAATATTGATTCTTCCTATCCATGAAAATGGAATGTTGTTCCATTTATTTGTGTCCTCTTTTGTTTCGTTGAGCAGTCATTTATAGTTCTTCTTGAAGAGGTCCTTCACATCCTTTGTAAGTTGGATTCCTAGGTATTTTATTCTCTTTGAAGCAATTGTGAGTGAGAGTTCATTCATGGTTTGGCTCTCTGTTTGCCTGTTATTGGTATATAGGAATGCTTGTGATTTTTGCACATTGATTTTGTATCCTGAGACTTTGCTAAAGTTGTTTATCAGCTTAAGGAAATTCGGGGCCAAGACGATGGGGTTTTCTAAATATACAATCATGTCATCTGCAAACAGGGACAATTTGACTTCCTCTTTTCCTAATTGAATACCCTTTATTTCTTTC
>NW_012119932.1:2212064-2273684 GCF_000951035.1 Colobus angolensis palliatus
TAAGCTTTTTGATGTGCTGCTGGATTCGGTTTGCCAGTATTTTATTGAGGATTTTTGCATCGATGTTCATCAGGGATATTGATCTAAAATTCTCTTTTTTTGTTGTATCTCTGCCTGCTCTGACATTTTCTATGCTAGCAGCCTAAGAGCCTGACCATGAACTTATTGACCTGCTATGAAATTCTCTAGCATGTTTTGTTTTTACAGTGTTACCTTTCAATCACTACAGGCTCTTAGAGAAACAAATTTAATAAATGCTTCACTTACTCTTTTTTTTTGAGACAGAGTCTCTGTTACCCAGGCTGCAGTGCAGTGGCGCGATCTCGGCTCACTGCAGGCTCCACCTCCTGGGTTCACGCCAGTCTGCTGCCTCAGCCTCCCGAGTAGCTGGGACTACAGGTGCCTGCCACCACACCTGGATAATTTTTTTGTATTTTTAGTAGAGACGGGGTTTCACTGCGTTAACCAGGATGGTCTCGATCTCCTGAGTTTGTGATCCATCGGTCTCGGCCTCCCAAAGTGCTGGGATTATAGGTATGAGCCACCGCACCTGGCCTCACTTACTCTACAGAGCAATAGTTCTTCTTATTTCTTTAAAATTCATTTACCTTTTGGGCCAGGTGCCATGGCCCATGCCTGTAATCCCAGCATTTTAGGAGGCCAATGTGGGAAGATCACTTGAGGCTAGGAGTTTGAGACCAGCAGAAAACACAGCGAGACCCCATTTCTAAAAAAAATTAAAAACAGAAAAATTAGCTGGGCATGGTGGTGTACACTTGTAGTCCCAGCTACTCAGAAGGATGAGGTGGGAGGATTGCTTGAGTCAAGGAGTTCAAGGCTACAGTGAGGTATGTTTGTGGCACTGTACTCCAGCCTGGGCAACAGAGCAAGACCCTGTCTCTAAAATAAATAAATTAATAAATAAATAAATCTTTGAATATTCAAGAAATAACTGTTCACATTCAGACAGTCTCACATTAGTCTTACAGTTGTTTCCTCCTTTGTTTTCATCTTTAGAGATAGACAATTCCTCAATTCCTTTGCCCTGATTTCCTACTCAGCCTTGCATGTACACAGGATGGAAGATTCTGGCAATTATGAGACTTCTTTTCCTTAAATCCCCATAGGGAATGATAAGCTTCCAAGTTAATCACGTTGGAATAAAAGAACAGCCACATAGATACTCAATAATTCACCCCGCCGGGGGACTTCCCCCTCTAACCAGTCTAAAATCCTCCTATGCCATTTAAGATCAGTTTTGATTTTTCAGTCTGAGTGTTTCAGAGGCAGTTTGTTATGGAAATGGGAACACCTCTGGCTGCTGGGCTGGTCAGTGAGGTCTCTTTTCTAAAGTCATGCATTCAGAATATGGTCAACAAAGGAATCTGTCTGCATCAAGAAGTTGCTGCTGTTGTTCCTGTTTTCACATGAGTTTTATTTTCAAATTCCTGAGGGCTCACAGAAGAGTGGGAACATCTTGTGGCTACCCTTTCCCCGAAGGCCGACTATGCAGCGGCCAGACACCAGCCCCCGCCCATGGTCACATTCCAGACAGGCATTTCTAAGACAGCACCATGATTAAAAGGAAACTACTCCATCATTAAGACTCCAGACCTAATATCAGCAGGACCATTTTTCACGGAAATTATTTCTGCAACCAAATTCTATTGGAAGGCGGTTTTCACTTTACTTTTTAGTCTTCCTTTCTCCTGGTCTTCTCTGTTTTCACTGAAGAGAGAGTAAAGGAGAAGTGGCATAAATTCCATTGAAAAGAATTTCAGCTGGGCTCTGGATGAGAGGAAAGGGCAGGGAACTCTGTGGAAGTAGAGATTTAGACACGATAGGTTGTTGGAACCTGGCGATGGGATGAGTCAGTGCTGCTGAACCCATCAATTTCTTTCTTTACCTTTCTTCTTTGTAAATTTCTAGGCTCTCAGCCTCAGAAAGGACTTGTGTGTTGCTGTCACTTGGCTCTGTCTGAATGGTAAAATGCTTCTCCCGAATGAGAAATAGACACCTTGCATCCCAGGACAGCACCCGAGAGAGACCATTACACAGACACCAGTGATGTATATGACGGGTCCAAAACATGGCCACTGTTCCCCATTCTCTCTCTTGCATGTCTTCTAACAGCATCTGCGAAATGCACCATGCTCAGCCTTCCTGCATTTCTCCCAGCCCCCAAATACACTGAAGCAATAGAAATGAGAAATTATTCAAGTGGAGAAACTAAGAGGCAGGCAGGTTTATCTCCAGGCACAGGCAGACTGAAGTGAGGGAAGGTTTCTTCCGCTCTCAGGAGCCGGAGTGGTGTGATTTCATCTTGTCCTGGCTCCACCCTCAAGGTGCCTTTCTGTGCTGCCTGAGCTGGGGAAGGACTCCAGTGACAAACTGTGGCACCACGCGCCAGAGTACAGGCCAGGAGCTGGGCTTTCCTCACTCTCCTTCCTCCAGACCCTGTGGCTAGGGACTGGCAGTAACAGTATCTGATGCGCCTGGGGTGACATGAGGGGCCAGCACTGGGGTGAGGTCAGCAAGGCACATACTTCCAGTGCAAAATTTAAGGATCTCCCAAAAGCTCAATTACCATGATAAATAATGTCTTTGTGCAATATTTTTAAAAAGCAAAATTAATGCAATAACCCATGACAAGACAAAACAAAACTAAATAGCGGCTTCCCAGGTAATCCAGCAATCATGTTCCTTGGTATCTACCCAGAGGAACTGCAATGTATGTTCACACAAATACCTGCACGTGAATGTTTATAGAGCATTATTTATAATTGCCGAGACTTGGAAGCAACCACAATATCCTTTGGAAGGTGAATAGACAAATAAACTGTAGTATATCCAGACTATAGAATATTATTCAGGCTGGGCGTGGTAGCTCACACCTGTAATCCCAGCACTTTGGGAGGTAGAGGTGGGCAGACTGCTTGAGCCCAGGAGTTCGAGACCAGCCTGGGTAATAAGATGAAACCCTGTATGTACAAAAACTTAGCCAGGCATGATGGCACATGTCTGTAGTCCCAGCTATTCAGGAAACTGAGGTGGGAGACTCATCTATGCCTCAAGTTGAGGCTGCAGTGTGTTGTGATTGCACCACTGCACTCCAGCCTGGGTGACAGAATGAGACCCTGTCTCGAAACACAACTTAACACAACACAACACAACAAAACATAAAAACAGATTATTCACATGTGAAAAAGAAATGAGCTATCCAACCATAAAAATATATGGAGAAAACATAAATGCATATTATTAAGTGGAAGAAGCCAATCTGAAAAGGCTACATGCCATGGGATTCCAACTAACAGACATTCTGTAAAAGGCAAAACTATGGAGACAATGAAAAGATGAGCGGTTGGCGAGTGGTTAGCCAGGAGGAAGGCATGAATAGGCAGAGCACAGAGGACTTTTAGGGCAAGTGAAACCACTCTGCGTAATACCATAATGATGGATACATGTCATGACCTTTGTTCAAATCCACAGAATGCACAACACCAAGAGTGAACCCCAATGTAAACCATGGACTCTGGGTGATATCAATGTGTTGGTCTCATTTCATTGACCGTAACAAATGTACCACTTAGTAGGGGATGCTGATCAAGGTGGGGGCTGTGCATGCATGGAGGCCAAGGGTGTATGGTAACTGTCTGTACTTTCTGCTCGATCTTGTTACAAACCTAAAAAATTGCTCTCAAAAAATAAAATGATAAAAAAAATTCCATGATGAACAAACCATCAACATTTTAAACAAAGGCAAGATCAACAGGGCTTCAAGGGAGAACTTAAAACTCTGTGGATTGAGATAAAGTGACAATGTACAGATCCCAAAAGACACCCAGGGCTTCCAGATGGCATCAACAGTGCGTTTCCCGGGGGTTACAGTTCAAAGTATCCAGTCTGCATATCTGAGGCCCTGTAGAGTTGCAGCTGTGCTTCTGGGCCACCCAGGTGCTGGGAGACACCCCTGCTCATGGCCGGGGCTCTCTGGGGAGCACTGTTTATCCCAGGAACCCGTGCATCTGTGTGTTAAATAAGGCCAGGAGGCGGGGAGTTTCCCAAAGACTAAGCTCAGCAAGGCCTCTGGGAGGGAGACTGCATTTGCACTTGCTGTGACTCACATTTTCCTTTCTATTTCCCGTCCAGGTTCAACTGGATTACGCCATAAGGGCCAGGTGCGGCTTGGGGGACATTCCCCAATCGGCCACAAAGAGGCGGTCAAAGGCAACATCAACCCAGCTGGCCCAGTGCCAGCCTCATTTTCTGGAACCAGAGCTTCCCTTCGCTTTGGCAAGAAACTGCTCATTTCTCTCCTCTCCTCTTACTGTGTTCCTTTGTTTCTATCCAGGAGCAGTGAAAAATGACAGGCCAAAAAGCCCCTCACAGGGAGGGCAGAATAAACAGGTCAGATGCATTTTTCAGCCTGCTGTGACAGCACACCAGCACTCTAGAGCAAAGGATGCTGAGTAAAATGGGGCAATTTGCGGAAGCGTGGCCACCCCTGCGTGAAAACACCCACCACCCTCAGCCATTCTTTGGGCAAGCCGGCCTTAGCTCCTGCAGTCTCTCTGCCCCAAGGCTTGGTTCCTGAACCCAGCAAGTCTCAACCTGCACTGCCAACCGTTCCTGGCTGCAGAGGAAATTCCTTCCTTGAAGACAAAAGATCCATTATCCGACAGAGTCAAAGTTCCCCAGGTATGGGGGAAGGCGGAGAGGCATTTATTCTTATCTTCATTTTGGTTTGCAAAGCCGAGGTTATCTTTACAGAGACCTGAGCTTCACTCATTTCCTTCAAGCACAAAGGAGAAATCCCATTCCTTGCCTGGCTCCTAAGTGTGAGTGGAGTTAAGAAAGCACAAGTTTCAGGCCAGGTGTGCCGGCTTATGCCTATAATCCCAGCATTTTGTGAGGTCGAGGTGGGAGGATTACTTGAGTCCAGGAGTTCCAGACCAGCCTGGGCAACATAGTGAGACCCTGTCTCTATAAAAAATAAAAAATTAGCCAGGTGTCTGGGTGCGTGCCTGTTGTCCCATCTACTCAGAAGGCTGAGATGGGAGGATTCCTTGAACCTGGGAAGTCGAGGCTGTAGTGAGTCATGATCATGCCACTGCACTCCAGCCTGGGTGACAGAGCAAAACTCTGTCTCAAGAAAAAAAAAAAAAAGAAACCACAAATTTCTTGAATCCAGAAAGAAAACCCCAGCCTGGTGACGGTGTGGAAGCCTGTGTCATCTTGACACTGTCTTGGCCCATGATGCTCCTTGGGTGTGCCCCTCCCGTGTGTGTCCTCGTCCCTTCATTTGTAAGATGATGTTAATGGGAACGGGAGCCCTGCACTTCCCACTGCTGCCATTTAATTAACTGTGTGAGCTCAAACAAGCAAACACACACATCAACAAAAAGCACATTTTCTCTAGTCTTCTCTCATTTACACAATGAGGACCTTAGATTACTAAGATCAAGTACACAAAATTTAATGTTAAATATTAACATTGATAATACAAATAATAACAGAGTTGTGGGTGTGGTTTTTTTTTTTTTGATGGAGTCTTGCTCTGTTGCCCAGGCTGGAGTGCAGTGGCACGATCTTGGCTTACTGCAAGCTCCGTCTCCTGGGTTCATGCCATTCTCTGGTCTCAGCCTACTGAGTGGCTGGGACTACAGGCACCAGTCACCACGCCTGGCTAATTTTTTGTATTTTTAGTGGAGATGGGGTTTCACCATGTTAGTCAGGATGGTCTCGATCTCCAGACTTCATGATCCGCCCACCTTGGCCTCCCAAAGTGCTGGGATTACAGGCGTGAGCCACCGCGCCCCGTTGGGTTTCTTTTAGGACAGCTAAGACAATGTCTGAATCCAGTCTGCTTGGGTCATTATCTGAAGCTAAGGAAACAAAATCAGGACACCTTCTCTCATATCTATCTTCTTCTTTCTTCTCCCAGCAAGGCATTTGTTCAGTTTTACATGGCGGAGTTCAGCTGTCTTTTTCATGAGCCAGACTCTGAAGGCTTTTGCATGTTGACCCTTTTCCTGTCCCCTCTTAGCCCCAAGCCCATCTGTTTGCAAACACAGGTACCCAAATCAGAACCTTAACATGGCAGTGAAGCATAAGAAACATCTGCCCAGTTGACAGAGAGGTCTAAATCCTCACGACTTGTCCATTTTGTTAAAGGGCCAAAAAAAGAAAAGAAAAGAAAAGAAAAGAAATTTAAAAAGCCAAGCAAGATAGAAAGTGAACTTCCAATACAAAAATAGGAAATGATATGTGGTAAAAGCATAAAAAGAATCCTTCTACCTTTCAGAAAACCTGTGTACTACACACACCAAGCCCCTCTATCCTTTCACGTGATAGTGGGAACAGCCTCGTGTTCAAGGTTCTTATGAATAGTCATGGAGATGCTGGCCACGTTGTCCCTTTTTGTCCTGGAGCCACTCATCTCCTCCACTGAATTACCAGACAGGTGCAACAGGGCTGGTGGAAACCCACAGCACTGGGTACAAATGCCAACTGTCCTGGCTTCTGGGACTGGAGAAGAGGTTTGCAAGGTGACAAGAGGATCATTCTGTGGCCAATTCCTCACAATTTACTGTAGACCAGTGGTCCCCAATTTTTTTGGCACCAGGGACTGGTTTCGTGACAGACAATTTTCCATGAATGGTTTCGGGATGAAACTGTTCCATCTCGGATCATCAGGTATTAGTTAGATTCTCATAAGGAACATGCAACCTAGATCCCTCACTCGTGCAGTTCACAATAGGGTTCAGCTCCTATGAGAAGCTGATGCCACAGCTGATCTGACAGGAGGCGGAGCTCAGGCAGTAACCCTCGCTCATTCTCTGCTCACCTCTTGCTGTGTGGTCTGGTTCCTAACGGGCCACAGACTGGCACTGGTCCATGGCCTGGGGACTGGAGACTCCTGCTGTATAGTAGTTGGAATATATAGGGTAAAATACTACTAGCCTCTTGGCTTGAATTACTAATCCCAACCACTTCCGAATGTGCCCAGACTCAAAGCCAGCTTGCACTTGACCTGATTACCCAGCAGGCAAATCCTCAATGCTTGATATGAAACCAGTGAAGTTTCCCAGTACTAGAGTATTTGCAAATCAATATCAAATGAATGTTGAATGAAAGGGTATAGATTCAGAAGTATAACAAGACACGCATTCAGTAAGAAAGGGGCATCAGAAACTGCCTTCTAAAGCTTACCCAGAGATCTTTCTTTCGTCTGGTTGGTTGACCTCACCACGGGAAGGCTCGCACGAGTCCGGCTGCCTCTGGAGAAAGGGGTTGGAGCATCCCCCTCAGACATGGCTTCCAAAGAATCAGCGGACGTCTCTGATAAATGCTCGACCGGGTCACCCAGACTGGGTGGTTGAGGACTGTGAGACAGTTTGGGGCTCCTTGTCTGCAAAAGACATTTTAAAGAAAGTGGGAAAATAGACTATTATTAATCATGTTGAAAATATGTCCAATGCCATCTCTATTAATCTGGAAAAATAAAGACAAGGGGGAAAAGTCCATCAGAAGGGTCAGACAGAGAAAACTAAAGACCTGGTGGGTCAAAGTATCAGTTGTAAAAATTACTAGAAAATAACATTGCCCTTAAGTGTTCCATTGTATTGATTGATTGATTGATTGATTACCAGAGTGCAGTGGCACGATCTCGACTCACTACAACCTCCGCCTCTTGGGTTCAAGCAATTCTCGTGCCTCAGCCTCCTGAATAGCTGGGACTACAGGTGTGCTCCAACATGCCTGGCTAATTTTTGTATTTTTAGCAGAGATGGGGTTTCACCATGTTGGCCAGGCTTTGAGTACTTTGAGTACTCTTGAACTCCTGACCTCATGTGATCCACCTGCCTTGGCCTCCCAAAGTGCTAGGATGACAGGCGTGACCTGCCACACCTAGTCTCCATTAAGATTTTTATTGTTTGACTTACGTGGTCCATTTTGAACAGGGGGTTTAGGAGAAGTCACATTATAGGAAAACCATAGCAAACAATTCCTTTTGTCAGACAAATTCTAACAGTGCTTTCACAACAGAGGGGACCGTATACTTTTCTATGCACCCAAGATGGATGAGGTACTCATACCAGAGTAAATTGTACACAACTGGCCCTTAAGAGTCTCATACCAAGACCGTTTCCACAATCAGTAAACTCACATTGCGAGGGAGTTATCTATTCTATTCTATTCTATTCTATTCTATTCTATTTTTCTGAGATGGAGTTTCACTCTTGTTGCCCAGGCTAGAGTGCAATGGCGCCATTTTGGCTCACTGCAACCTCCACCTCCTGGGTTCAAGCAATTCTCCTGCCTCAATCTCCCGAGTAGCTGGGATTACAGGCGTGTGCCACCATGTTCAGCTAATTTTTGTATTTTTAGTAGAGATGGGGTTTTGCCACATTGACCTCAGGTGATCCACCTGCCTCAGCCTCCCAAAGTGCTGGGATTCCAAGGTGCGAGCCACCATGCCCGCCCTTATTAATGATTTTTGAACAAGGTATGCTGACAATTCTTTAGCCAGTCCTGCCTTGAAGTTTGGGCTACAGATTTCTTTCATGGATGCCCAAGGTGTGCCTGATACTCTGGCAGTACCCTTTGAGAATCGGATAAGCAGCTTCTTGCTAAAAGTACAAGAAAACCCCTCTCAACAGCATCAATTGCATTATCCAGACAATCACACCTTCCTATACACCTCTCAGGACCTTCCCATTGAGGAAAGCAGGGATAAGGTCAGTACCTTCTGCCCTGTGTTTCTTAAGGGATGAGGCTTCAAGGAGATGACTGGGTGTTCCACAGGAAACTCAGCTCAGATTACATGCCAATATCATGACCAGAAGGAACATGCATTAACAGTCAGATTGTCACCTTTGGTTAATTTTTCTGTGCAAATCCCCAAAGTGGTGTATTCCTATATTTATTTTTTACAAAGTCCACTTCTGTTATGGGGATCTGGCTTTGACACACATTACAAGTATTTGACCAGGAAAATTATCCCTAAATCACTGCTCAGTTCATCAAGATTTAGACAAATTCATGTGGTCCTCAGTGAAGTAGCTTCCTCTTTACTGTGCTTAGCAGAATATCAAGGTATGATGTCCTCATCCCTGACGTTTTTTTTTTTTTTTTAAAAAAAAGAAGATAGATTCAGTTTAGCAAAACAGCCAAGAAATAATATTACTTTAAGCAACATGGCTACATTTATAACCTCTGCTGTATGGTCATCTTTGTAGCTCACAGCAGAAACGATATATTTGATGAGTTGTCATTTTCCATTGCAGAAGGTAATAATCCTTGAAGAAAATCAAAATCAAATGTTTCTTGTTCAGGGTCATCGTAGTGGTAGGTAAGCAGAAAAATCCAAGATGTAGGGCTATATATTTTCCCCCCTCACTTCCTGTACATAACTATTTAGCTCCAAATGTAAACTCCTCTTTTCGTTGTTGTTCTTATTCACGTTCTCACTGAAAATGATCACTACATATTAGCAGTCTCCTCACACGCAGTACCCTCCCCTCTGTTGCCAGCTTGCTGCTGAGACATCATTTAGTTCAGAGAAAAGACAATGGAAATTGCTGACACTTGTGCCAAATACCCTGTGATCTGATATGTTGGAAAAAAAAAAAAAAAAGTCAAAACAGCATTTTGGAACAGTGCTAGGCACCATGGGTAAAAGTGCACCAGAGATAAAATTCTTGAGCTCATCAAGCATATAAAGTCTATATGGGGGCAAAAGATAATGTATATGCAATAGATGGACAAGAAGAATGAAGAGGTGCATCACCCTGAGTGCAGAAGGAGTTTGGGGCAGTAACTGTTGAATTTAAAGGGGCATCGGGAGAGGAGAAGAGGGAGGTGCAAGGGTTGCTCTGAACTGAGCAATAAAGCGCAGGGCCACCCACTCCAGCCTGGTCTTTCCTGATTGGACTAAACAGTAGTCACCTGATCTTAGTTGGATCAATCAAATTCTCACCCCTGGAAATGTCTTTCCTGATTGGGTCAAGAAGTAGCCACCTGAACTTAGCTGGTCCAATTAAATTCTCTCCCCTGTAAATTTAGATCTGGGACAGAGGATCTATTAGTCAATGTCTATGGAGAACTTGAAACAACTTAGTTTTCAACTTGAAGTTGTGGTTAAAATGGGCAGGGAAAGTGAAAGAGAAAAAGGGCAGAGAAAAAAATAAAGCAAATCTGTATTAAAAAACAGAGATGTGAGACCCCCACGATCTTCAGAGAGCGCAAAGGATAAGACAGCAGTTATCTGGGGTCTCCTGGGCTTCCCACTTTCCATTTCCAGTACATTGTGGTGTCCTTCCAATTAATTTATTCAATTAATTCAATTTTTGTTCTTGCACTAGTTTGGGATAACTCTTTGCCTTGCAAGCAAGCCACCACTGACCAACACCAATTCTAATGGTTCCTCCTGGCTAAGCTGCTACGATGTTCACATATGCATATTAGTAAGAACCATGGAGAAAGCTAAACTCTCTGGAGCTTGTTTCCATAATAATACTTCCCATCATTTTCTATTTCATAGATGACAATTTCTAAAAAAAATTCCCCCCAAATTTATGAGGGGTTACAATACAGGGATGTTGATTTTATTTAGCAAAATAAGAGGCATTAAAGAAATCTTACTCTCTGTGGTATGATTTTTTTACCATAAGAAAGGAAAGATACTTTAATACCAAAAAAGGGGATACAAACACAATTTCAGGTTTGGGCTAGTGAAAAATTCTTTATGTTGGAGTTAGCATTCTCATTTTGCCTTTGGTGAAAACGTCTCTCAGTCATGCATGGCCTGCAGCTGGGTGTTTGAAGCTGCTATCCTAAGCTACTGAGTGGAGAGCTCCTCCTAACTGAGGGGGAAGCAGAGGATGGTGGGAATATTCTCTGAGCCACGTGAGCAGGACTCAAGGGTCCATAAGACTGCAGTTTCCTCCTTGCTCCATGGAGATCCCTGTTTCCATCACAACCTTGTAAAGACTTCCCCAATCATTAGGCAACCCCAAACCCAGGAACCCAAAGAGTAAGCCCTTTGGGGTCATACAGGAAGGGGGTGGTCTGTACAGTCAGGCCACCTGAACCCCACTGGTCCTTTCTATTCTTCTCTTCTTCAAAGGAGACTCTCTGTTACCAAGACATGCTGGTGTAATTGGCTCAGTGCAGCGCTCTCCTCTTCTGCATCTGTGATTGACCCTCTAGAAATAATCTCTTCCTAATGAAAGGATGAGGGAAGAAAAAAGGACTCAACATATTAGGTGCCCGCTGCCCTGTACCAAGTAACTGTCATGTGGTAATCTTCTTTAACCTTCCCTGTAACCTCATACTATGGGTTATCACTGAGAAAATAGAAAAAGCGGGACGGGCGCAGTGGCTCACGCCTGTAATCCCAGCACTTTGGGAGGCTGAGGTGGGTGGATCACGAGTTCAGGAGATCAAGACTATCCCGGTTAACACGGTGAAACCCCATCTCTACTAAAAATACAAAAAATTAGCCAGGCATGGTGGCGGGCACCTGTAATCCCAGCTACCTGGGAGGCTGAGGCAGGAGAATGGTGTGAACCCAGGAGGTGGAGATTGCAGTGAGCCGAGATCGCTCCACTGCACACTCCAGCCTGGGCGACACAGTGAGACTCTGTCTCAAAAAAAAAAAAAAAAGAAAGAAAATAGAAAAAGCAGCTTGCTCTGAAATTCTACCAAATGAAAAGAGCAAAGATCACGTGTGGTGTACTCCAGAGCTGACACCAGTGTAAGATTGGTTGGTTGGTCATTATTTATTCCGTCAGTCTGACAGGGTCTCTGTTGCCCAGGCTGGAGTGCACTGGTGAGATTATGGCTCACTGCAGCCTCGATCTCCCAGGCTCAAGCAATCCTCCCACCTCAGCCTCCTGAGTAGCTGGGACTACAGGTCTGTACCATCATGCCCAGTTCATTTTCTTAATTTTCAGTGGATGAGGTCTCACTTTGTTGCCCAGGCTGGTCTCAAACTCCTAAGCTTAAGCGACCCTTTCATCTCATTCTCCCAAAAGTGCTAGGATTACAGGTGTGAGCCACTGCACCCTGCCTCAAATTTTTATTTAACCAGGAGTCTGGGAATGCTAGTTCTAGTTCAGCTTTTGCCAAAACTGGTCCACGTATAACCTCACTGAGTCACAGCTATCTCATCTGTAAGGCCAGAAGTTGAGCTAGTTGGTGTCTCAGATCCCTTACAGGACCAAAACTTTCTAACTCTAAGTACACATCACACAAGAAGAAAAGATCATGTCACCCAGAAAAAAAGTTTACTGAGATTTCCTTCGAATTATTTATCCTATAGCACCTGCTCCACAGAAATACGTAGCTAGGTAGTGCTAAGATCTGACTTTCCGCATTTATGTCCTCAAGTGTATGCAACATAGTTGAACAGCATTAATTTTTAAAAGATGGCCATGATTTCATTTTAACATCATAAACAAATATTTGCTGAAATGTTCACCAAGTGCGCTGTTTTGCGAGGGGGATTGAATTTATTCATATTCTTTGCAGTGCTATTGGATTTGGAGATAACAACAAAGATAAAAGAAAGTGAGAGCTAGAGGCATTGATGATGTATTTTTCATTCCCGTTTTCAGATCCTTAAACCCTAAATTGAAATGCAGAGGTCCCGAAAAGGAACCTGCAAATGTAGTGTACATAATATGTTAATTGCCAGGAACAGTGGGGTGTCTGGCTAGCCAAGGTATTCACTTTGCTTCAGATTACATTCTTTTATTGTGAAAAGAAAAATCAACATTGCCGTGATGAAGTTTTACTTCATCCTAATTAATGCCCAATTTGCCACAGGGCATTTGAAAATACAATGAAGTTTTCCACATGCAAATATATTTGGAATGACTCATTCCTAGCACTCATTAAATGATGTGGTTAATTTAATCATGACACTCAGACACTTTTCTTTCACTTGTGTAACTTTCAACTTAAACCTAGTCAAAATTCTGATTTCAGTTGAAGAGAACCTCCTAGTTGCTAGGTACTCTTATTAAAAATTCCAGGAACAAAATATTAAATTAACAAATAAATCATCCACAGACTTTAGGTTTTCTCTACCATTCCTGCTTCATGGTACTCCAAAGGAAAATTAACAAACTGGCACTATGGAAGCTCTACGCTTCTAAATTTGCTTACAGAGTCCTTTCTACAAGCCACAGTGCAGTTGCCTTTTTCCCCATTTTCTGCCCTCCTTCTAGTTTCCAGTCTTTAATGTCCATGCTGGGTTGAGGACTAAGGGTGGGAAGGAAGATAGGGAGCTCCATCGGGCACACCTGGCTTCCATCTTACCTCCCATCCTCACATAAACCCTTCCCTGGTGACAGCATCAGCTGAGGTTTTCTTCCTTCAGGTGTCCACTTGCCATTCTCTGGTGAGCAGGTGTATATTTAGAACAGCGAGCCCTGTGGTCAGGTACAGTGGCTCACACCTGTAATCCCAGCACTTTGGGAGGCCTAGGCAGGTGGATTGCTTGAGCCCAGGAGTTCGAGACCAGCACGGGCAACGTAGTGAGACTCTGTCTCTACAAAAAAATTAAAACATTAGCAGGTGTGGTGGTGCACACGTGTAGTTCCAGCTACTGGGGAGGCTGAGGCAGGAGGATGGCTTGAGCCCAGGAGGTCGAAGCTGCAGTGAGCTATGGTGACACCACTGCACATCAGCCTGGGAGAAAGAACAAGACACCCATCTCTAAAAAATAATAGAAGAATACAAAATTTAAAAAAGAGCAGAAAGACTTGGCTATGCATGGCTTCTTGGCAACTTCCCACAGCTTCTGTGGCTTATGGACAGAAAAGCAAAATCTGAGTCAGTATCTCCCCAGTGCCATTCTTGCAATTACGCTCATTCTGGGGAATAGACTGAGACCCCCATGATTCTAAAATACAACAGGTGGATGTGAGAACTGCAACACAAATGGAGAAGAGAACTGTAGTTAGTTTTATTATGATCTTGTAATTTTGGGCTGGGTCTGGCATTAAAGACTCAGAGAAATGGTGGTGGAGGAGAATAAATCAGCAGCTTTTGTTTTTAACAGAAACCTTGGGTGCACGCACTAGAGGGTCCTGCTGTTAATCTACAGTACAATATACACACACACAAAATCGAGTATTTAGTGGACATATGGATGCTGCATGTGAGCAGTTTGTGGATACGTGCCAGACTTAGCAGTAACCAGGAACTTCTGGACCTTACAATAAGATAGATCTATATTCACTAACCCCGCTTTAATGCCAGCTTCCAACTGTGCGTATCTGAGATTCTCATGTCTCTCCTAGCTTAAGTTGAGGTTTGAAAATTAGTATTTCTCTTCCCTGACTTGGACAAAGGGGAAGCATTTTCTCTAGGATTTATTTTGATGAAATATCCTTGATACACTCAGTTTATATCCTGTTTCTTCAAGGCTAATATTTCAACACTTTTCTCCCTTTTCCATCCAAAGAGTACCCAGACATTATTCACGATTTTCACCTGTGAAAACAGAATGGCATTTGTTCTGGATGGAAATCAGATGATTCAGCAGTTGGGCAAAGTACAAGTGCATCTTTTGTTTCCACATTTTCCTTCTCTGTGTGTATTATTTCATTATCAGATTGGAAAGATGAAAGGGCAGTGATGCCTAGTACCCCGTGCTCACGGGCGGCTCAGATAGAGCCAGCCACAGTCATCCCTGCACTGAGGCATCCACTGTATGGAGTGAAGTGAGCCAGGCAGGACCCCTCTGCCAACCCAGTGTCACCATGCAAAGCCCCCTGCCTTCCTACAGCTGCAAACAAATAAACGACAAGGACACCTCTGTGCAGAAAAGGGTAGTTCCTCATTGTTTAAAGAAGCACCACACTATGCAAATACTCTCCATAGAGTATTATCTGTGTGTCAGATTCATCTTCTGAGGTATTGTTAATTTACCTTGTCCTTGTGGTTATCAGAAACAAACAAAAAAGTTATGGAACTTCTATTCCTAGCCATCGCCTCCTGGGAAACTGCCAAGCCTTTAAGTTCTAAGGTCTTCCCACAGGGAAGGGTTGTTAATGGTATCTCCATGCTACAGAGGCCGCTCTGAAGACTCTCTCCCTAAATGGGGATGAGAAGGTAAAGGTATTTGGAAAAGAAATCTGGACTTGCCTCCAGAAGAGGAAAGGAGGAAGTTCCTAATTAGGCAGGAAGAGGGGAGTGGACGACTTCCCAGAGCCAAGAAGAGGGTGGCAGTTGTCAGGGTCGGTGATGGTGCTCTTCAAATTCGAAAGACCTGTATTCCATTTGCAAGAAGTGACCCACAACTGGGAGGGTGGATGTGTGACATGCTTAGAGTGGCTGAAACCAGGTGCTCACACTTAGGATACTTGGCAAAGGTCCCCATAAACCTGGCTGCAAACAGACTGCATGGAAGGCAACTCACTATGAGTCCCAGGAGACTCAGAGGCCCTGGCCTGGTTTTATTGGATTGGACAAGCTCCCCAAGATTTCCTTATGACTCCAAGTGAGGGGACAACGCTTCCCCTTAATAGGATGAGAAGAAATTTCTCAATAATTGCTGAAGCCAGGATAGATTAGTTTGATTTGGGAAAATTAAGAAAAGTGGTACACTCGTATTAGAGTGTCAGGAAGCAAATCAGTACATATTACATCTTTAATAGAATAAATAAATCTTGAAACAATTTGGAAGGCTGGTTAACAAATTACAACGTATGTGTACTCCAGAGTACTACACAATCATAATAAAGGTGGTTTAATGGAATTTGGGGTATAATTTAGTAATTGGACACAATACAGCCAAAAACCAGCATGAGTTTTCTTTTGATGGTGGCATGATGGGTAACGTACTTTCTTTGTTAATAATTTCACCTTTTATTTTAGATTTATATTTGTTTTAGTGTGTAGGTTTGTTACATGGATATATCGCAAAATGCTGAGTTTTTGGGTTCAATTGATCCTGTCACCCAGGTAGTGAGCATGAAACTGACCCAATAGTCCCATAGATTATTCTTTTTGATAAACTGAACAAGAAATTGACTCTTCTGGTCTCAAAGCTGGAAACTAGTATTTGTTTTATCTGAGTTCCTTCCACAGGCAACACCTTTAGGCCTCTCAAAAAAGTATCAAAGAACTGAAACTCACCAGATCACCGGACCAGATGCCACACCCCTCATTCATCATGATTGTTTCTTTGCCCCTCCTCAGTTCTTGTTTTCTTACATGTTCTTATGTTTCTTTCCTGCTACATAAACCCCTAGTTTTAGTCAGTCAAGGAGATGGAGTTGAGACTGAGCTTCCATCTGCTTGGCTGCAGCACCTGATTAAAGCCTTCTTCCTTGGCAATACTTGTCTTAGTGATTGGCTTTCTGTTTGGTGAGCAGTAGAACCTAGACCAAACCCCTGGTGCTTTGGTAACAAGCATAGTATTCAATGGGTTTTCAACCTTTGCTCTCCCCCTGCCTCCCCGCTCCAGTAGTCCCCAGTGTCTATTGTTGCCATCTTTATATCCATGTGTACCCAGTGTTTAGCTCTCACTTACAAGTGAGAATATGCCACGTTGGGTTTTCTGTTCTGCATTAGTTTGCTTAGGATAAGAGTGACATACTTTCTTTATGTCTCCAAAATAAGAATATGTTGTTTTTACAAATCAGAGAATTGCTAAACAGGTCACGATATTTTTAAAGAATAGATCAGAGGAAGGGAAGACTTTTCCATAAAACATTTAGAATCCAGAAGGATTCCTGTCTATGGTGACCTGAATGCATTCATCCCCATTCCTGTCTTCTTTCGTGCCTTCTGTATGATTGGATTCTAGGTTTAAGAACTTGTGGTTAGAGATGGTCGCTGAAATGACAACACAAATGCATGGGGAAAACACAGGAAGGGAAACATGTTTTTCATTTTCATGCCATGCAATATTTGGCAAGAATCCAGAATTATAAGAACTTCCAATTCTACAAAGCGATACAGTTAAAAAAAGAAGCGCCAAGGCCATCAAATCAATTTCAGACATGCGAATTGCACTCCAACTTGTAAAGAGACAAGACTTCCACATCTGTAGTTCTGATACCATTACAGTAATTTAATTTAAAGGCTCTTAAAATTTGATTCTAGGTAAATTTGGAATTTTAGCAATTTTCTATGATCCTCTACATATTTTCTACCTTTCAACCTCTTAATAGTTTGTAGATGATACAGTATTCCTTTTTTTTCCCTTGAAGAGGTTTGGTTCCACCTAGAGGAGTGCTAAATCTGTTGCCTTGCAGAGGAGACAGGGGTTCTTATTAGATCAGAAGTCAGGGTGGCCTTTTTAACTCCAGGATTAGACATCAACCTGCCACCTGCCTGCCTTGTGATTTACCTGTAACATGACATAAACTCCACTGAAATACCACCTCGAATTGTCTGCTCTCTGACTCCTCCCCAAAGCCAGAATGAGATAAAAGCTATTTAAAGAAAATTAAGCTTAGCTCGACTATGATCTCCATTTAGCATCCTTCTACCAAGTTAGAAAATTAGATCATCAGTAAGTTCCAAGTCTGGATCTCGTTAACTCAGATGTTCTTCCCCTTCGGAAATACGTTCATGCAACTTGTATTCAGTGATGTGTTTTCTTCTTTTCATCTTGCCAATACAAAATCAATACAAATTTGCCAATACAAAATTACAAAATTGGGCTAGATGCGGTGGCTCACACCTATAATCACAGCACTTTGAGAAGCTGAGACAGGAGGATAAATGAAGCCAGGAGTTTGAGACCAACCTCGGCAACACAGTGAGATCCCATCTCTACAAAAAACAGACATGTTTTTTTAGCCGGGAGTGGTGGTGCACCCTACTCAGGAGGCTGAGGTGGGAGGATCCCTCGAACCTGGCAGTTCGAGGCTGCAGTGAGCCATGATCACAGAACTGTACTCCAGCCTGGGTCACACAGCAAGATCCTGTCTCTAAAAAAACAAAAGCCACATGAAGAATACTGCTGTTTACTTGTTGGTCCTGCCTACTATGCTGATCCGTGTACCTTTTATAAAGGCATGAACAATGTTTCTTTTAGAATTTAAAACAAAGGATATGATTTTGTTTCCTGAAGGATTAAGTATTACCTTGTCATATAATGAGAATTATGTAAAGTATCATGTATGTCGGGAAGCTTGAAACTAAATTTAATGTCCAAGCTAATCACAGAACCTACATTTGAAAATTTGCTTCCTCTTCTTATGAGATTTTGCCTTTTGATTTTCAGTGTATCTACCTTAGGGTAGATGTCTTTTTATTGCAAGTTGCCTTGAATACAACAATTAATTTATTCTTTCTCCCCTTTCTTTCTGAAACAAGAAAACTAATGCCTTATAAACAAGCAAGAAGTTGAACAGGCTTTGACTCCCAAAATCCTCATTGATTGAGGTCTGAGCAAGGCTGCAGATGCTTTTGTAATTCAGAGAGTCAGGAATGCACTTTAAAAGGCTATAGGATAAAAGGTGTCTGTGTGAGGATTGCTGTTATCATACTGATAAAAGTAAATAAACCTGCTTGTAGGCTTTGAAATCTCAAGTAAAATACAACCAGCATAACATGGTGCTAAGTACATATCTTAGAAGACCTCCTTAACAAAAGTCATTCTTAAGCTCATCTCTGCAGCCTTGGCTTCAGTGCTTTATGGAGAGGATGTGGGATCCCAAGCCACGGAATGGTACCCCTAAACCTTGACTGCATTGTTGCCAAACCAAAGAGGCTTTCCTTGCTAGCAAAGGCCCTCACCCTCAGTGAGGGTACGGGCTGTGCCATGGGAGAGCTTCTGATGTCCTCCCCACCCCACAGCGATGAAGGCCACAGGGAACTGGGCAAGAGGGACTCTTGTGGGTTCCTGGGCTCAGAGCTTTTGGCCAGACCCTCCCCATACATCCTGAGAATCGAGTTCACTATTAATTTCAAACACATGCCCCCTCCCGTCAGCCCAAAACCACTACCACCACCACCTGTGCAATTTCACTGGAATGATTTTCAAATGAAAACAAAACAAAACACCTCGTGAAAGTTCTAACTAGCTTTCTGCACCAAACATTCTGATTTTCCTCTAGTCCTGCTCTAGGAAAGTATACCAGCGCTCGAAGAGATGGACAGAAGACAAAATTTATAATGAGAGGACTTACTGTTTTTATCAGGTTATTTTATGAAAAGCAGACTCCAATCCTGCCATGAACTCACAGTGCAACTCCATATGAAACCTTTCTGAACCTCAGTTCTCACTTTTATAAAATAATCAGAATATCTACTTGATAAAATAAGAGGTAATTGGAAGAAAGTTGCATGGAACAGCAACTGGTAAATCATAAAAGAGGCCAAGCATTTAGCTTTCCTTAGGTAGTAAGCTGGTATTACTCTCAGTAGGGTGATTCTAGATGGCTCAGCTTCCTACTGTACTTGGGAAGTCTTGTAGCTTTTGGGATCCTATGTGAGAGGAGAAGGGTACAAACAATCCTTTAATGGTTCCACCATGCCTTCGTCTTGGTCTTGTGAGATAGGTAACTAGTTACGTCCAATTTCAAAACAGAATTTGACATCTGGAGAAGATCTGAGAGTTACTCATTCACTAAAGTGGGAAGAAGATCACCTTCGATTTCTAACTTTAACCTACATCCTATTCCATCTCCAAAAAAACAGCATTATAATTTAAAATGCTTGAAAATGCCAAAAAAAAGCACTTCAAGAAAAATCTCAGATATCCAATTATTTGCTGATATGGAAAAAAAAGAAAAGAAAAGAAAAGAAAAGTCAGTACTGAAGATTTGTTTCAAGCAGAAGAAAAAAAGAATAGCGGGAGGGAATCCCAAACTCTGTACTACTTCTCATGGGAAAATCCCACCGGGCAACGTCAAATCTCTATTCTGAAAGTAGGAAGAAAGGTTAATGGCAGGGTGTGAAGTTGTAAGGAAGAGCTCACTATGCCCTTCCTTTCCCTTTCTGCATTTTAACTTAGTGCACAATACATGTGCATGGAAATAATAAAGATGCCTCTATTTTGCATGAATTTTAGGAATGTGAAAATGATTAAGAATAAAATTAAGGATAAACACCCATCAGAACTGGGATGATGTGTGACATGACAGTTCTCTTTAGTGTCTAAACTTGAACTTTTATGCTTATTTGTCTGGGCAGGAACTTTCTAAATTGAGCTTGTTACCCTAAAAAGAGATCAGTGAGACTAATTACTAAGAAGGGGAAAGTAAAGAGATAAGAAAGGTCACTGAAGGCTGACCAATGGGAAGGAGGTCACTTTTGTACAAAAGCCAGATGGCTGAACATTTCCTAAGCACAGCCATCACCTAGCTGTGTGACCTTGGGTAAGTCACTTAACTTCTCTGTGCCTCAATCACCTCATTTGTAAAATGGGGATCACAGTATACCTACCCCACAGGGTTGCTGTGAGAAGTTAATACTTGTAAGGCACTTAGAACAGTGCCTGGTGCATATAAGTTCTAAAGAAATGTGTTTATTTCCATCACGGTCATTATTAAAATGTATATAAGTCAAATGATCTGGACCCAACATTGGACACATTGGAACTGAGCAAAGCAGAATGACATAGCTTTGGGGTTGTCAGAATGATTCAGGCTTCTGTTTTACTGCCATGAGTATTCTGCCTGAGCAAGTTGGCAAGGATGGGATCTCTGCTTAGAGATGCCCACTTTTCAAACCATTATTCAAAGATCTCCAGCTTGCTGTTGCATTACTGCTGATTCCACAATCCAATCTGTGGAAAGCAAATTAAATAGTTCAAAGCAAGCATGCAATTAGTGTTCATTTTAATACTGACTCTCATAATTTTTAGAAATGCACATATTTCAGAATGCTGCAAGCACTTGGCTCTGATAGTTTTGAATCAGGGATTGGGGTAAACAGCGAAAAGTGCAGGCATCCGGTTTAGTCGCTGACACTGATTAGAACGCCACTCGCAGGTGAGGGAAAGGTGCAGGATGAGGGTGCAACTCGATGCAGAAAAAGAACAGGTAGAGTACTAACTCGCTGAGACGGTTCAATTTTCATCAAGTACCTTTGAATGTCAAGTTCTGCCTGAAGAGAGATCAGCATGCCCTTCAAAGCCTGTGGACCAGGAGAAAACAAGAAAAAAATACGAAAGAAAAGGGGTGAAAACATGAAGAGAAAAAGAATAGGTTGACCAAATGGACCACCTATTTATTCATGATGAAAATGTAGCACAGTTAACTTCTCTTCCCCCAAAACAAAGAAAAATGATGACAGTTCCATCCTTACATTTTAGAAAGACACGTTGAAGCCTTAGCTAGCAATGGGTTTGCCTCAAAATAACCTGCCATAGGCACTTATGAATTCACCTTGTATTACTGGAGAGTGTGTCATATTGACCCACTGTCCCTGAGGTTCTCCCAGAGCTCCAGGGGACTTACTAGAGCCTACCCAACCCAAATGAAATAGCTTTCTTAGCCAGAATGCAGTCTGGCGGTGATGCCCGAGGCTGCCATCTTGATTGTCACTGACCCTGGGGTCACTGGCCACTGGGTTACTGCACAAAAGCAGGCCTGTGGGTACAGTGCTCTCTGCCCATGCTTTGCCATGCAGGAGGGTACACCACAGGTGAATACATACAGGAACAGAAGATCCACACTGTAATTCAGGGCACTAATTCTAATATTCGAACCTAGTGGACCCTGGAGTGTGCCTTTGGTTTACCATGCTTACGGTGCCAGTATTTAATATTTTAATTCTCATTGATCCCACTGACTTTTTTTTTTTGAAACAGAGTCTCACTTTGTCACCCAGGCTGTAGTACAGTGGTGCGATCTCAGCTCACTGCACCCTGTGCTCTCCGAGTTAAAGCGATTCTCCTGCCTTAGCTTCCGGAGTAGCTAGGATTACAGGCACCCACCACCACACCTGGCTAATTTTTGTATTTTTAGTACAGACAGAGTTTAACCATGTTGGTCAGGTTGGTCTCAAACTCCTAATCTCAAGTGATCTGCCTGCTTCCGCCTCCCAAAGTGCTGGAATTACATTTATGAACCACTGTATCCGACTCATTTTTGAGCAACTTAACTTTTTAAAAAAAAAAAAAAAAAACATGGCAGTGAAATATTTTTTGTGCCTTAAAAAATGAAAATTTCTATAATCCTCACGCAAGAGTGACTTCCTCTTGTGCCCAGTATCAGCCAGTGGGGTGTCATAGCTGCATATCTTACTGCACATGCATATACATATATCCATACGGACTATTAACATATAGGAGCCTCTGAGTACCATCATGATTGAATTATACAATATCCATGACCCATATCACCACTATGTGCAGATTTTATATATGTGTGTGTGTATATTACTTAGAACAGTCCCACACATATCAGACACAAATTTCCACTACAAGTAAAAGAACATTTGAACACAAATGGCTATACTCAAAAGCCAAAAAGCCAAACAACAGGTCTCTAGACAAAAACTGTACTAAAATATTCTACCCAAGATGCACATGGGGGTTAAAAAAAAAAGTAAAAGAATTTGAAGAGAACTTTAAGAGAGAAAGGAAGCGACACCATTAGAAAAACGATTAGCTAAAGCGACCTCATAAAAGCCCTTTTCTAGGTGAATATATTCTCACCAGAAAGGTGACGGTTGCTTAGGGCCCTCTGATTCTTTGCTCTGTAGTTTACAGGCTTCATCAACTGTGAAAGAAATATCCTGAAGTAGACCACAAATAATAAAGCCCTGCAGGTGCATGGTAAATAAAAGTGTAAGATAAAAACAGGATGATAGATTTGAAGAGCTGCTATGGACAGGGAAAAGGAAGAAAAAAAAAAGAAAGAAAGAAAATCACAGAGCGTTTCCATTATAAGACGATTAGTAACACCGGCTGGGGGCAGAGAACCAGGACAACCACAGCCCTTCGGAGAGGACCTGCAAGGGAAGGTGGTATTGGAAGAGACCAGAGACCCAGTGAGACTGCCAAGAGGGACAAAAAGACTTCAACCACTCTCTGCTAGGTGACCCTCATTAGACGAATTTACAACAAAGAAAATGAAATACCTGGAGAAACGGGGGCAAGGAAAGTTGCTACAGCCACTGCTTTAGACAAATATCATCTGAAAGTCAAGAAAGTAGGGGAGGCTGGGTGAGGTCGCTCACTCCTGTAATCCCAGCACTTTGGGAGGCTGAGACGGGAGGATCGCTTGAGGCCAGGAGTTCGAGACCAGCCTGGCCAACATAGGGAGACTCCCATTATCACAAAAAATGAAAGAAAAAATTTAGCTGGGTGTGGTGGCAAGCACCTGTAGTCCTAGCTACTCAGGAGGCTGAGGTAGGAAGATTGCTTGACCTCCGGAGGTTGAGCCTGCAGTGAGTACAGTGAGCTATGATCATACCAATGCATTCCAGTCTGGGCAACAGAGAGAAACACTGTCCAAACAAAACAAAACAAAACAAAACACAACACAACAGAGAGAAACACTGTTCAAACAAAACAAAACAAAACACAACACGAGAGAAACACTGTCCAAACCAAACCAAAACAAAACACAACACAACACAACAGAAAGAAACACTGTCCAAACAAAACAAAACACAACACAACACAACACAACAGAAAGAAAGAAAAGGAAAGAAAGGGAAAGAAAGAAAGAGAAAGAAAGGGAAAGAAAGAAAAAAGGCAAGAGAAACACACAATTACTCAAAGACTCCAAACTGTGGAGCAAACCCCAACTCTACCTGCTACATCTTTTCCTGCCTTTGCTAATTGAGGTCATGGAAACCTAGAAGCTGGAAGACTCTCCCAGCATCAGAGCAGGGTAAGGCTCCGGGATGCTGGCGAGGCAGGAAGCCCTTCTCAGAAGATGCAATGGAATAAGCTCATGAACTTTAGGCCTCAGGATCCTATAATCACAGGTAAGTTTTCTCAGGATTACAAAATGAACCTCACCGAGAACCTTTTTTCGCTTCTCAGTAGGTTCTATCTGTGTGGGAAAAGTTTTGTGCCCTACAAGTTTTGAGCCCAACAATAAGAGCGATAAAAATGCAAACTGGATTTTATTAGGCCTCTCACATATACCTGATAAATCAATGTGGAGAATTGAGAAGCTTGATTTATGGCTTTGACTATATAATAGAAAATTGTTCTGAAAAAATAAGAGTGGGTGGCTGGGCACGGTGGCTCACGCCTGTAATCCCAGTACTTTGGGAGGCCGAGGCGGGTGGATCACCTGAGCTCAGGAGTTCGAGACCAGCCTGGCCAACATGGTAAAACCCCATCTCTACTAAAAATACAACAATTAGCTGGGCGTGGTGGCAGGTGCCTGTAATCACAGCTACTCAAGAGGCTAAGGCAGGAGAATGACTTGAACGTGGGAGGTGGAGGTTGCGGGGAGCCAAGACCATGCCATTGCACTCTAGCCTAGGCAACAAGAGCAAAACTCTGTCTCAAAAACAAACAAACAAACCAAAAAAAGAGTGGGTGAGACCGGAGTTGAGGTTTTTCAGTGAACGTCTGGATTATCTAGGCTAATGATAATCAGTAGTTTATCACATATAAAGAGGTTAGATCAGATTAAAAGAATGGGCCAGGTGCGGTGGCCCATGCCTGTAATCCTAGCACTTTGGGAGGCTAAGGTGGGCCGGCTGCTTGAGGTCAGGAGTGCAAGACCAGCTTGGGCAACACAGTGAGACCCCATCTCTACAAAAAATACAAAAATTAGCTGGGCATAGTGGCACATGCCTGAAGTCTCAGCTACTTGGGAGGGCTAAGGTGGGAGGATTGCTTGAGCCCAGGAGGTGGAGGTTACAGTGAACTGAGATTGTGTCACTGCACTCCAGCTTGGTCAATAGAGTGACACCCTGTTTCAAAAACAAAACAAAAAAAGCTAAAGGAACATTACTGAGAAAACAGCAAGACTCAACTACCTCAAGGAATGGCAAAAATAATAATATTGTAAAAATTAAACAGAAGAGTGTTTATTATTTCAAAGACCCCTAATAAATTCATCAGCTATCATAAGAAAATGGCAAAAAGAAACTTCAGACATTGCTGTTATCCAAAATAGCACTTGAGATCTCTCTGAAAGGCTGAATATGGCAGGAAAGGAAAGGGGTTCAGAGTTTCTTTCCTAATGCTGATGAGTCTGAGAAGAGTTGCTCAAGAATAATAAATATTGGGTAAATACACAATATGCAGATGTAGTGGAGAGAACCAGAAATGAACAACACACAGACATTACTTAAAATGGTCTGAATGACAAGCGATATTTATTGTCTTTCTTTTGCTATGTCTATCTCAGGGTTTTCTATAATAAATATAATTCTATAACAAAGCAAAAAGAAAAGCATCAGTAAAGGTGGGAAAAGCGAAATGATGATCTCTAGGGAGCAACAAAGGTAGATGTCAGGAAACTCTGGAGGCTGCTAAAATTTAAGCACTCACCCAAAGTTCACAAATTAAAGATTTTCTTTTCTTTTCTTTTTTTAAATTTGAGATCAAGTTTCAGTCTGTCACCCAGGCTGGAGTGCAGTGGCGTGATCTCAGCTCACTGCAACCTCTGCCTGGCTAATTTATGTATTTTTGGTAGAGACAGGGTTTTGCTATGTTGGCCAGGCTGGTGTCGAACTCCTGGCCTCAAGGGATCTGCCTAACTTGGGCTCTCAAAGTGCTGGCACTACAGGTGTGAGCCACCGCGCCCAGCCCGGAAATTAAAGACTTTCTGATGTCACTTTACATAGAGTCAACTTTCGACTCTCTGGAAGCAATTTAACCAGTTAGGAGACTAATTGTGGTAAATGAAAATATATTCCTAAAAAATGTAAGATCTCATGAAGAGATCTCTGTATTATAAGCTGTCTCGAGCTTGTAATTATACAGCAATCACTGAGCCATCCAGTATATCTTCCAACATGAAGATCTAATCACCAAAGCCTTAATTCAGATTGTTACTCATGCTTCTAAATCTATGGAAGCATATTTCCTTTTCTTCTTCTTTTCTTTTACTGTTAATATTCTTATTCTCTATTTTACCAGTGGAGAATGTTTAGTATTAATTTCCAGTTAGTTCAAGATTCAAGATTCAAGAAATGCAAAGGGCTATTTTTATCAAATTTCTGAAAGCCTACTGTCTCCTGCTTTGGAAGTACCATAATGGCTCTTTAATTTCCTTAAGCCTCTTTCCTCATCAGTAAGTTGGTGTAGCAATAGATCATAATAAGTTGCTGGGAGGATGAAGTGAGATTCAGCCATGTAAAACACGGTACACAGTTCCTAACACAGACTAAGGATGTAAAGGTTAGGAACTTGCAGATTTAAAAAAAATTGCATTCTCAAAAAGGTGCTCTATTTTAACAAATGAACAACAATACGATTTTGCGTATCTTTTTGATTCAGCCATTCTATTTCTAATAATGGACCCTAAGGAAATAATCTACAGTCATCTACAAGGAGGCCCTGCATGATATGGTATTTGCCCACACACAGTGGAACCAACAAAATCAAGCAACCACATGTAATGATGAAGTAGCTATCTTGTAACAGGAGGGAAAGAAGTTCACACATATAATTAAGTGGATAAAATCATATTAGAAAAAAATGGGCTGGGCGCTGTGGCTCATGCCTGTAAACTCAGGACTTTGGGAGGCCAAGGTGGGAGGATCGTTTGAGCCCAGGAGCTCAAGACCACCCTGCACAACATGGTGCAACCTCATCTCTACAAATAATACAAAAATTAGCCAGGCATGGTGGTGTCCGCCTGTAGTACCAATTACTTGGGAGGCTGAGGTGGGAGGATTACCTGAGCCTGGGTAGGTTGAGGCTTCAGTGACCTGTGATTGTGCCACTACACTCCAGCCCGGGGTGACAGTATTAGACCCTGTCTCAAAAAATAAAATAACATAAATAAGAAAAAAATGGCATGTGCTTGATGGCATGTGGTTTCTTTCCTTTGAGTCTATATGCCTAGAAAAAAATAGGAGAAGAATACACACCAAAATATTAACAAAGGTATTCTATGTGGGTCATGGGATTGTAAGTAATTCTCCTACTCTCAGTCTATTACTTCTAACATTCCTAGAATATCCATGATTACTTTTGTAATAAAAATTTTTTTTAAAAACTCACCTGAGATTTAGCAATAATTTGTGCTGGCTTTTCTGATTTGTTTCTACCTCCAAAAAAAAAAAACAACTTAGTATTGTAGCTACTGCTAAATTTGAAACAACAGGAGAAAAACTGATTTGATTTGAGAGTTTTAAAAATGGGAAGAACAATAAAATCATATCACTCTTCATTCCTCATCATTTGGCCATCATTTTGTTTCCTCACGTTAATTACGTATCAAGTTGCACCACAAGGGGGTGCCCTGAACCTAGCAAGTATGATACAGTCTCTGGCATAATCAAAGGAGGCAGCTAAAATCCCAAATTCAGGAGGAAACAAGACACAGGTCAACCAATTGCTTTTGGTCAATCGTCATCTTCTCCAAAGGCCCCCAAATGGCCCCAGTTCAAACTCACTAGGGCTGAATGTAACCAGTCTGTGAAAAAACTGTAACGGGCTGACTGCTTGCATAGTTAAAGCCCATGATAGAACGAAGAGACTTGATTGCTGCAAGTCTAAGAGATTTCATCAAGTTACCACTGAGGAATAAAAAATTAGTAGCCCCATGACACAAAACTAAAGAATACGACAAGACCAAATGTTGGGGAAATAGTCTTAAAAGTAATTCTATCCTGGCCAGGCTCAGTGGCTCACGCCTGTAATCCCAACACTTTGAGGGGCCAAGGTGGGTGGATCACTTGAAGTCAGGAGTTCAAGACCAGCCTGGCCAACATGGTGAAAACCTGTCTCTACTAAAAATACAAAGAATTAGCCGGGTGTGGTGGCGAGCGCCTGTAATGCCAGCTGCTTGGGAAGCTGAGGCACGAGAATCGCTTGAACCTGGGAGGTGGAGGTTGCAGTGAGCCCAGATCATGCCACTGCACTCCAGCCTTGGCGGCAGAGTGAGACTCCGTCTCAAAAAAAAAAAAAAAAAAATTATATCCTAATGATACACAGTCTATCAGTAACCGGGGGAGCAAAGTCATTTCTGTTATTTGGGGTTAAAAAAGAGTTACTAAATTGAGAAATTTAATTGTAATATATTTCCTTTTCTAACTGTTTAAAATACTTACATATGGAATAAAACTACGTAGCCCTGTGAGACTTTATAAGTCACACTAAGATTTATAGTTGATATAACAATAATAAAATATAAAGTATCAGAGACCTTAAAGGGTAAATAAACTAAAAAGCAGCAACATTTAATGAAAAAGAGTTCAGGGCAGATATCCCAAGAACTTCTAATTCTAAAAATGTCTAATTTCCTAAGAAATCTAGAATCTTAAGTAATCTTACAGTGAGTATAGCAGAGTGGTTGAGAGTATAATTTCTGGAAAGAGAAAGATCTGGGCTTAAGCCTCATTTTCAACACTCACTATCTGTGAGACTTTGGTCATATTACCTTAGGCATGTTGCAGGTACAGTTGCCTCATTCATGACATAGTAATAATGATGTTTTTATTACACTTTGTTGTGGGAAATAACTTGAGAAAAACGCTAAAGCCAGTATCTGACATACAGTATTGCAGATTTATGAGCCATTTGAAATAATTAATATTCTCATGAAATGAAAGGTAAGCCAGGCACAGTGGCTCATGCCTATAATCCCAACACGTTGGGAGGCCGAGGCAGGCAGATCACTTGAAGCCAGGAGTTGGAGACCAACCTGGCCAATATGGTGAGACTCCGTCTTTACAAAAAACACATAAAAAATTAATTGGGTATTGTGGCACACACCTGTAGTCCCAGCTACTCGGGAGGCTGAGGCACGAGAATCACTAGAGCTCAGGAGGTGGAGGTTGCAGTGAGCCAAGATAGCGCCACTGCACTCCAGCTTGGGTGACAGAGTCAGACTCCGTCTCCAAAAAAAAATTATATCCTAATGATACACAGTCTATTAGTAGCTGGTAAAAAAGAAAGAAAAATAGTATTAGAATGAACAAACACATTGGCTATTTATAGGATGACTGTGATCTCATTCACAGATCTCAGGTACTATGTGGCCAAAGGATATGTCTGAACTCCTGTGTGCTCCTGTTCTCATGGGTCAAAGTAAGGAGACTGATTTTTAAAAAAACCAAACAAGTACACTTTGTGTGTTTATGTGTATATATGCATACAATGGAGTGCTGGCTTTCAAAGTACTGAGTTTGAAGGGTGACAAGATTATTTCTATGACCTTGCCATTGCATGCAAAAAACAAATAAACAAAAAACAAACAAACAAAAAATTGCAAAGCAAACCTGTCATATACAGGGTGAATATTCAGCCAGTTTTCACTATAGCCACTGTGTATAGCCACTGTCCTGATTGGAAAACTCATGCCACAGCACAGTCATTGATGTTCAATTTTGTGTCTCAACATCCACTCTTCCTACTTTGATACGTGACTAAAATGATGCAACAGATTTATGAGAGCTTTGAAATAGTTAATATTCTCATACAAATGCAAGACTGTACGAGGATGAATACACACATCGGTTAACTACAGGAGGACTGATATCGCATTCACAAATCTCAGAGTTCTTTCCTAAGCCTCCACATTCCCAGTAAACAAAGAGTGAAACTGAAGTGTCCCTGCCTGGTGTTCTTTTTTTTTTTTTTTTTTTTTGAGACAGAGTCTTGCTCTGTTGCCCAGGCTGGAGTGCAGTGGCCGGATCTCAGTTCAATGCAAGCCCCGCCTCCCGGGTTTACGCCATTCTCCTGCCTCAGCCTCCCAAGTAGCTGGGACTACAGGCGCCCGCCACCTCGCCCAGCTCGTTTTTTGTATTTTTTAGTAGAGACGGGGTTTCACTGTGTTAGCCAGGATGATCTCGATCTCCTAACCTCGTGATCCGCCCATCTCGGCCTCCCAAAGTGCTGGGATTACAGGCTTGAGCCACCGCGCCCGGCCCCTGCCTGGTGTTCTACAAGGTTCCTGGGGAGAGTTAACCCAGGTCGTCTCTGCAAGTGTGACAGATACTCTTAGAACTGTCCCAACCAAGTGCAGCCCATGGACATCGGGATGACCAGTTCCTTGAGAACTCTCCTTATTTTTGCCTCCATAACATTTAAAACCCCTAGACACACTAGATACTTTACTTATTTGCTCACTTCTTATCTGTCTCCTTCCCCTTGCACACACACACTTAAATGTAATGATCACAAAGGCACAAATATCTTCATCCACATCCACGCTGAGTTTTCACTTACAGAATGAATGAATGAAAGGCTGGAAGAAGGCATTGATTCCTGGGAGTCTTGGCTTTGTGTAGCTTGCTTGATTTGGCGGCTTACTCCCTGTCAGTAAACTACCTCTTATGGTCTGGGGAGTTTCAGTACATGGCCCAGGCAGTGATGCCTACAGCCTCAAGCAAGCCTGCACACTCCACAGGCCTGGATCAGGCCCAGTGCTCACATGGCCTCACCAGCCAACCTGCTGGGACTCACTTCCAGACACCAATCACATTCCAGCCAAGAAAATTCCAATCTATCACCCCAACTCCCCTATGCGTTATTGCTTCTTGGCCGCTCTCACACCTTGAAAGGAGGAAAATACTCATCCTATAAGGAATTTCTGTTTGGCAGGGTTTCCCTTCACAATTTTCACTAAAACACCCCTTCCTTGGAACATGAAACTGAAGTTAAAAATACTCAGAACCCCCGAAGAAAAAGAGAGCTTGCAAACCTCTGGTTTCTATTTCCCTCTCATTATTACAAAGGCTTTGTATTGTAAGACATTCCATCCTTGCTTCAATAGTTGCCTGTGGGTGTGCTGCTGCAGGGGAATTAAGCTTTGTGCTGGCACAGAAGGTGCCAGTTAACGCTTGCCCAGGCCCTAGTCCGAAGGGGCCTTGCTTTAGGAGTGGCCTTCTCAAGCTTGGGCCCGGCCAAAGGTAAGGATTTTAATAGGGAAAAGAGATGGAGGCCGGGCGCGGTGGCTCAAGCCTGTAATCCCAGCACTTTGGGAGGCCGAGACGGGCGGATCACGAGGTCAGGAGATCGAGACCATCCTGGCTAACACGGTGAAACCCCGTCTCTACTAAAAAATACAAAAAACTAGCCGGGCAACATGGCACGCGCCTGTAGCCCCAGCTACACGGGAGGCTGAGGCAAGAGAATGGCATGAACCAGGGAAGTGGAGCTTGCAGTTAGCCTAGAGCGTACCACTGCACTCCAGCCTAGGTGACAGAGCAAGACTCTGTCTCAAAAAAAAAAAAAAAAAAAAAAAAAAAAAAGAGATGGGATAAGACATAGGATGATTTATTGAAGCTAGTCCAGAATGCACTTCTGATTCTCCCTTTTCTTCCATAGAAAACAGGCCCAGAGGCCAGGCGCAGTGGCTCACGCTTGTAATCTCAGCACTTTGGGAGGCCGAGGAGGGTGGATCACGAGGTCAGGAGATCGAGACCATCCTGGCTAACACAGTGAAACCCCATCACTACTAAAAATACAAAAAAATTAGCTGGGCATGGTGGCAGGTGCCTGTAGTCCCAGCTACTCGGGAGGCTGAGGCAAGAGAATGGCATGAACCAGGGAAGTGGAGCTTGCAGTTAGCCTAGAGCGTACCACTGCACTCCAGCCTAGGTGACAGAGCAAGACTCTGTCTCAAAAAAAAAGAAAAAAAAAAAAAAAGAAAAGAGAAAGAGAGAGAGAGAGAGAGAACAGGCCCAGAGTGTAGAAACTCACAGATTCTGACCAACTTGCATCCAAAGCAGGTGATTCATACTACTCCAGGCCCAGACAGCCAGCTAAGGGATGCTTCTGAGTATCTTGTCTTCCTCTGCCTATAGTGGGCAGGGGCTGGCCTTCATACAATGTCTACCCTGAAAGTTTCCATAGCAGCTGGCTGTGGTACCAATAGGGCATCTTATCTTGCCACTCTGTGAGGGAGAGGTAAGGCTCAATGATCTGGAGAGCACTGGGCTGAGAATCTGAGACCAAGTTCTAGCCCAGGCCCTGCCTCAAACTCAGTGTAACTTACGCATTTATCTGGCCCTCAATTTCCTTATGCATTAAAATGAAGACTTGGATTAAACCTTTTTGGCAAATTTTAGCTTTAAGTTGCTTTAGATACAGATGGCCTCTGTTTTAGTCCATATTGTGTTGCTATAACAGAATACCACAACCTGGGTAATTTATAAAGAAAAGAAAATCATTCCTTGTGGTGCTGGATGCTGGAAGTCCAATATCAAGATGCCAGCATCTGGCGAGGGCCTTCTTGCTGTATCATCCCATGGTGGAATGGTGGATGGGCAAGGGAGCATGTGTGTGAGTGACAGAGAAGGGGGCCAAACTCATTATTTGCTTAGGAACCCACTTCCAAGATAACAGAATTAATTCATTCCTGTGGGACGTGCCTCATGACCTAGTCTCCTCCTATAGGTCCCACCTCTCAACACTGTTGCATTCGGGATTAAGTTTCCAACACATGAACTTTGGGGGACACATTGAAACCACGGCAACCTCCTAACATCCCTGGCCACACTAGAGGTCTCCCCTACAACGTTATTTATCAAGAAAGGCCTAGACTAATGGGCAGGAGCTCTAAGTGTTTTTTGCAAATCTCTAAATGCCCATGGGAAGGACCTGCAGTCAGAAGGATGTGGGTTCAAGATGTAGGTTCAGCATTCGTTGCTGTTTTACTTTTAATACATTACTTAACCCAGCATCAGGCTTTGTACTGGGGCAACTAAACCATGTGCCCTCAATTTTTGCATCTGCAGAATGCCTATGATCATCCTACCTGCTCCACCATGGTCGCCAGGAAGCACAAATGAAGTAAACTAGTTGAATGCACTGTTAACTATAAAGGTCTACAAATAATAAAGCATTATTAAAGAGAAGAAACTTAAGGTGTGCACAAAAGAAAGAGGAGATACCCTAAAATGTTTTGCTGCTAAAGAATGAGGACTTGCTATGCCCATCTCAGCCTGCTCAGCTGCGGGGACAGAAGACCTACAACACTTGGCTTCAGTTCACAAGTGCCATGGACTGAATGTGAGTGCCCCCCAACCCCAAATTTACATGTTGAAGCCCTAATCTCCAATGTGATGATATTTGGAAGTGAGGCCTTTGTGGTGTGATTTGGTCACAAGAGTGGAGCCCTTGTGATGGGATTAGTGTCCTTTTAAAAAAAGACATGAGACAGATGCTTTCTTTCTGCCATGTGAGGACACAGCAAGAAGACAGTGGTCTACAAACTAGAAAGAGGGTTGTCATCAGAACCTGACCATGCCGGCACCCTGCTCTTGGACTTCCAGCCTCCAGAACTATGAGAAATAAATCTCTGTCATTTAAGCCCCCAAGTCAATGGTATTGGTTGCAGCAGCTGAAAGTAAGATAATAAACCACTGAAGACAATGTGACAGATGTTAGCATCTGCATCCCCAGCTGGGGACCTGGCTGTGAGACTTGCTATCCTGAGGGGCTGAATTCCACCTGCCTACAGAGCTGCAACTTCCTCTGACCCTAAGCTCCAGGGACTAAGCTCAGCCAACCTGCCTGCCCTCACCAGTCTGTGTCAACTGGGACAACTAAATGCTGAACTCTGGCCTCATCTTCAAGCTTCTTACATATTAACCTCTGGAGACAGTCAAAAATACTTTAGGGGCTGACAATTATTCTGTGAAAACTGATGAGCTTTATTGGGAGAAAAATGTTTTCTTGTACAAATGATACAGACAGGAGGCAGGGAAATACTGGATAGAAGAGGGTGGTTCCCTGGCAAAAGCCCTACCCTCAAGTCTGGAAACCCGTGGCCCTAAATGGGAATGGGCATTTTTGTTTCTGTGCCCAAATGTTGCCTTCTGGTCTGCCATACCTCCCTATCCTGTACCCATATAAACCCTGAACCCCAGGCTCCATGAGCAGAAGAGCAGAGGAGCAGAAGAGCAGTACAGCAGAGAAGGAGAGAAGAGAAGGAACATCTGAACATTGAGAGGAGTTTGGCTAGGAATGGTGAGAGAGGAGATTGGCTTCAGGATGGCTGAACTCCAAGGGAAGATCACCTTCCCCCTCCATCCCCTCTCCAGCTCCCCATCCCTCCTGCTGCGAGCCACCTTGATGAGGCAAAAAAATACCCTCCCCGTCTCCATTTACCACCCTTCAGTTTTTCTGTGTGACCTGATTCTTCCTGGATGCAGGACAAGGGCCTGGATGCCAAGAGGGCACTGCGCTGGTTAACACTTAAGCTGTCTGCAGACGGCAGAGCTAAAAGAGCATGGTAACATACCCACTGCAGCTTCAGGAGTTGCAGGCACCCACCCCTAGATGCTACTGCGGGGCTAGAGTCCAAAAGCACTTGTCCCGGCTCCTGCACCTGCCCATCTCTGTGCTCCACCTCCTGTAAGGGGTTTGAGTGCTCACTTGGTGGCCAGACAGATGAGCCACACCCCTGTCTCACATCCTATGAGCGGGGTCAGGGAACTCTGCCGTTTCACCGATACTATTCTGGACAGTTCCATTTCAGGGCTAATAGCAACCAAATAAGAGAGTGCTACCATTTCTTAAATTCAAAGATGAGTTGATGTTACTTAAACAGACCAGGAACGTGGGCTATCATCAATTGGCAGTTGATATGTTCAATCTTCATTATAATAAACACAACCAGACTGAGGGCCACAGTGACAAATTATTATTTTTAACATTGTATTTGAGGAAGATAATCTGTGGAGAAACAATCAGAAAACCCAGCTACAGTTGTGCGGCATGATTTTGAAGTTACTGGAGTGGAGTTCATACACTCTGCCAGCTGGAGGAATTTTACTGGTTGTCATTTTTCATATCCAGTCACATTTTTTGTTCATAAAATAAGATTTTGATCTTCGGAAGTCAGAACATTGACTTCTAGGAGTTCTTGAAGAAGTGTAATGCTCATCCCTCTAATTACAATGAATTAAAATAGAATGTATGCTCATAACAATTCTACTCTAAACAGACTTTGCTAATTGCTTGGAAAAATCAAGAGCAAAAAGTTGAAAACATCATCCCTCAGTACGCAAACAGCCTCTGGCCTTACGCTGAAAAACTGAGTCACATCGAGAAAGAGAGAGAAAATAGCCCCTCAGCAAAATTAAAAATCTTACAGCTCTTGTTTATCATCATAAATATGGAACTTTTGGAGCTGGTGTACAACTGTAGTTCACGAATGATCAGCAGGGCACTGAGTGGTGTCATTAAAAGGCTTTCAAAAGACATTTAAGAAGATTACCAAGTGCTCTTCCAGGAGAAGGGCAAAAATAAAATAAAATAAAACGTACTGCGGAGCTTCCTGGAACACCCCTCCTGTCAGAACTTCACAGAAACAAGCTGAAAATATGCGATGGAATAAATCTAATAAGAAATATGTTTGAAACAGAAGGAAAAACAGAGATTGTAACAAACAAAATACAATGGTGTGGGAAAGGTAGCTTTTGCCATAAATAAAGCCCAAATGAATATTAGGGTGACATTGTTGTTTCACAGCCATTTTCATCCGGGACATCTGCTTGAGTGGCTCTATCTCCTGTCCTTTGCAAAAGAGGAAACCACATCACCTATAAGAGTGCCCCTGGCTTCTGTGAACATGTTCAGGATAGAACATCTCTCAGCCTCCACCTGGAAGACCCAGGAGGCGGCTGTGGGTCTGAAGCTGATGTAGAGGGATGTGGGGTCATTCTAGGGTTCTTGGGAGGCCTCTACACTCTTTTTGCTCTCCAGCATTGCCTTAGGGAAGCCCACAAGGAACTGACCTGACACTGCCCCCACCCACTCCCCATCTACCTGCAAACCCCTATAAAGCCACATTCCCTCCTTTCGCTTGAACTTTAAGGCATGGGGGTTTAGGACAAAGTTGAGAAGTCACTCATATTTTCAGATTATTTTCTCCAGGCTAACTCAACTCTTAGGAACATCTGGCAAGGAATCCCTTTCTTTTTGACACGGTCTCGCCAGCCCCTCTCACCGCCCCAGCCCCTCTCGTAATTTACCAAGTATCACGATGCCCTCCCACCTCCTTCACAAAGCTAATAAATCCCACTTGCCTATCATCAAGAAGCAGTGCCTTTGCCTCTGGGAACAGTAACTCACTCTTTCAAGGCAAGATCGCTGAGCAAGAATAACCTTGACTGCATTGTTCTAAAATCCAGACCAGAGAGCGGAGTCTTAAATAGATGGAACATTTGATTGGTTAACAAAGAAAAAAAGAGATTATACTTTTCAATGGAAGGGTGGTGCTTTGGCCACCATAATCTATACTAAGGCAAATCAGCAAGCCCATTTATGAGAAGGGCAAAACAAAGTTTTTAAGTTTCCACCTAAAGTATACATACATGTCTTGCAATTAATTGCACATCAATGCAAAAATATTCACGACTATTCCATGAGAAATATGAAAGAAGATGGCTTCCAATGGACTCTTTAAAGGATTCTCTCAGTGAGTCAACCCACCTCCCCTTTCACCATGCAGTTCTTGGGTCAGCTGAAAAGACTAATGGTGAAAGCTGAATCCAATGCTTAGCGCTATTGTGAGTTCATTTGCTGACCTCTTTTCCACCCCCTCGGAGCCTGCAATGTGGCAGAGGGGAAGGCAGGCTTCACTTGGGTGTGAAGAGTGCCACGCTGACGGCCAACACTCACTGTTGAAAGATGAGGAAAAACAGCCCAGCCAGAAAAGTGATCCTGTGTGAGGTGTCTCTGATGGGTTCCCCGTTGTGTTAACAGACACGGGCATATGAAGAATCCTGTCCTGCCCATCAACCACAGGGCAGGGTCAGACCTGTGAGCAGGCAGGGTGGTGGCTTGTGGATAGACTGTGGAGGGTGGAGAGTGATGTTAGGAGAACCAGGAGCCCATCTCGCTCCAGGAACCTGCTGGCGGCACCCTGCAAATCCACAGTTGCTGGGTAAGCTATGCAGGGACTGTGCACTTCATTATTAAAAGTTCAAACACGGCTTGGAGAGATCAGCCCCATCAGACAGGTAAATTTAGCACTACTAATCTAGAACTGGTGGAGAGATTTTGCTAAGATGCAGGAAATGGGGTCCATAAATGAAAAAAATGGGCGCAAAAGGAAATTATTCCTTGCTTCATTGTTTTTCATGAGTTCTGCCTCAACCCAAGGTGAAGAAAAGTCCTGTATTCTCCCTGGCTCTCCAACTCTCCTTCTGCCACAAGACTCTGACCCCTCCATTGCACAGTGGGTAGCAGGATTCACCATGTAACACAGCTGTATCCACCCACACTAGGGAATGACTGAAGGAGGGCATGCAGGAACATTGACCTTGGACGTGCCATAAAGGTCATGGTCATAATGACTGCCAGGATCTCTAGAAAAGAATAAAGCCCAGGGCAAGGAAGAAGATACAGATTCTTAGAGGGGAAGAGAGGAAACCAGATAGAAATTTTAGAAAAGTTAGATCCCAAAAATTGATTTACAAGATGCATAATCACTGGCCAGGCATGGTGGTTCGCACCTGTAATCCCAGCACTTTGGGAGGCTGAGGTGGATGGATCACTTGAGGTCAGGAGTTTGAGACCAGCCTGGCCAACATGGGGAAATTCCAACTCTACTATAAAAAAAAAAATTAGCTCGGTGTATGGTCGCACGCCTGTAATTCCAGCTACTTGGGTGGCAGAGGCATGAGAATTGCTGGAACCCTGGAGGTGGAGGTTGCAGTGAGTAGAGATCACGCCACGGCACTCCAGCCTTGGTGACAGAATGAGACTCTGTCTCAGGGAAAAAAAAAAAAGATGCACAATCACCTTTCCAAAAAAACCATTCAAATACATGACCTATTAGGTATGATCCGCCATGAAAATGACCCTTGCAATTAAGATCTTATCAGTTAGCTGTTTTTGTTTTCTTTTTCCTCACTCACCACTTCCTCACACTGTGTATTTCCTGTCAGCTAATTCCCATGAATGCAGGAGGGAAGTTTAGGATCAATCTGTTTCATGAAGTTTCTCTTGAGAGTTACTTGTAGACTCCAGAGGAAAGGCATATCCTATATCAAAGTCAATTACTAATGGGTAAAAAGAGTTTACTGCATCCCTTTAGATATGTCAAAAATTAAATAAAAGAAGCAGAATCTTCTTGATTCTTCTCCAGAGGGAGAGTTTTTCTTAATTACTGATGTTTTATGGCTCGGGTAGTCTGAACTGATCATGAGAAGACATCAAAAGCAGGTCATCAACACAAAGGCCTTTCAAAATGCACCCAGGCAAAAGAGGTTATCTATGATATTGTCTCAGAAGTAGAACACAATAAAAATTATCTTAACACACAATCAAAGTCATGCCAAGTAACTTTCCTTTGGATAGTTCACGATCTAAACCAGACTGCCTCCCCTCCTCCTAATTTCGTAAAGGCTACCCCACATCTGCTCCTGGAATTACACGATACACAGAATGTTCTCCTTCAATGTCGATGCTGTAATTGTTTGGGAGCCAGGTCACTGTTTTAAAACCAGGAAGCATCTGCACTGTATAAAAATACAACATTGCTTTCAGCTTCTGAGGCTTCTATGCCTAAAGCCAAAAGGTAATGAGTTCCCTTAAAAATATTTTCTTCTCTTTCTTTAAAAAAATGATTTGGGGGACAGGGGGTAAAACAAAAGCAATTTATACCACCTTAGCTAGGGGTAAAGAGTAATCATGCATCATGCCTGCTTTTAATGGTCTCATTTTCTTTTACCTGTCTTTCCCTCCAGAACCAGGATTCTATTCCTGCCCCAACTCCACCTCCATCCAACGTCATTCCCCAAAAGCCTGCTCTTCAGCTCACTGGGTTAAAGGCATTCTGAGTACACAAGCTTTTCATTACTGCTCAGATTTCTTTTCTGCTGACCATGATTATACATGAACTTGCCAACAATCTCTACTCCAGAGAAATATTCCTTTCTTTTTAAGAAGAAAAATCATATCTGTACTTTATTTCTTCACGAAGCTCCCATAATCTAAAGATGTTCAATGCATCCAGAAAGTGACTCATTTTCCTTAATGGCTTTCGGTTCTTGGCATGTACTTTCTAATGTTTACAATCCCACCAGCACAACAAAGCCTCAGGTTATAAGAGGCTCCATCAAGCTGGCCAGGCAAAAGAAGGTGTTTTGCAAAGGGCACAGCAGTGGAAACAGGCTGCCCTAGATGTACTGTCTGCCAAATCACGTAGCCTGATTGAGGCTCAGTCTTCTTGCCTGTAAAATGGAAAATCCACCCTGTAGCTTATGCAGAGTTGTGGTCAGGAACCACTGAAATAACTTCAGTATCTGTTGCCTAGTTGGTGCCCAACAAATACCTTTGCTTTGCTCATTCTCCAACCTGTATTCAAAAATCTTGCCAGAGGACACACAGATGTTAGGGGATCAAAGCCAGAGGGATTGTTTCTATATTACACATTGGTTCATTCTGGTAGTCCTTGTTTTTTCTTTCAAATGACCCGGTTACATGTTCTTCACAAACAAAATCATAAGTTAACATGCATCCATTAACACTCAGTGTAACTTTCCACAAAAATATGAGATCTCAGATCTCTCTCTCTCTTTTTTCTTTCTTTCTTTTTCTTTTTTTTTTTTTTTTTTTTGAGACAGGGTCTTATTCTGTTGCCCCAGCTGGGGTGCAGTTGGCATGACATGATCATGGCTCATTGTAGCCTTGACCTCCTGGGCTCAAGTGATCCCACTTTAGCCTCCCAACTAGCTGAAATTATAGGCAAATTTTTAAATTTCTCTGTAGAAATATGGGAATCTCACTACGTTGCCCAGGCTAATCTTGAACTCCTGGTCTCAAATGATCTTCCTACTTGGCCTCCCAAAGCTCTGGGATTATAGTCAGGAGCCACTGTGCCCAGCCCCCAGCTGTTTTTGAATGCTTGGACCAACCCTCGGGAATAGTAACTTGCTCAGAACACTATCCACTCTTTGCTGGGGCCCTAAATTTCTCCAAACAAAAATCTGTAATAATTCACCTACTTGGGGGATGGGTGTGAAAATGTCACCTGCTTGTTCTTGGGATCCATTATCTATAAGACTCTATGGAGCATGCAGCGGTGGGCTTGCCTGATATGCATACATTTCTTCTTTTTCCCCAAGATTTTACTAACTTCCCATTTTTAAACAAATTTAAAATCTTCCCTTTATCTTTAGGTAAAGTTTACCAAAATCGCAAAATAATTTGTAGAATTAAATTTAGAATTTTATTTCCTAATGGATTACATACTAGGATTTATTTTTATTTATAATTTATCTGCAATGATATTTTCACCATTTAATGTATAGTTGTAAAATAAGTAGTCTATTATGTGAGTATTAGAATGAACTAACATCTATTTTAGAAGTACACTTACTGGTAATTCTTGTAGGATCAAAATTTTATTTTTATTTCATTTTATTTTACTTTTGTGACAGGATCTCACTCTGTCACCCAGGTTAGAGTACCGTGGTGTGATCTTGGCTCACTGCAACTTCTGCCTCCCAGGTTCAAGTGATTCTCCTGCCTCAGCCTCCCGAGTAACTGGGATTACAGGCATGTGCCACCATACCTGACTAATTTTGTATTTTTAGTAACGGGGTTTCACCAAGTTGGCCAGGCTGGTCTCGAACTCCTGACCTCAAGTAATCCACCCACTTCTGCCTCCCAAAGTGCTGGGATTACAGGCGTGAGTCACTGCCCCTGGCCAGATGAGAATAATTATATCTTAAGTTCATATGGTCAGTAATTACCTTTCACTTATATAGCAACTTTCTTAAGTCAAGGAATGGTATGCAAATTACATGCATATGAATGACATACATTCTATTAATTCACCTTAAAACTCCAAGGATGGTAACCATGTGTGGTGATGGATATATTCATTAATTTGATTGTGGTAACTATTTCACAATATATTTGTATATGAAAATGTCATGTCATACACCTTAAATATATGCAGTTTTTGTCAATTATACTCAATAAGGCTGAGGGGAAAAAGAAACTTTAAAGCATTTCTTCATCATGAAACTGGCATGGAATTTGTTGTATCTTTTAATGTATGTTTGCACTGCTTTTGTGTTTTTAATTAGTACTCCCTCTTTTATCCTAGTATATTTTTTCATTCTCTCTCCCTGAATGCCAACAGAGTAATCCCCAGCTATGAAAACAAAATATTTAAAAAAATAAAAATTGTGATGTAAGCCTTATGGCTTTTTCCATGGGTATAATCCGAACAATTAATCTCCCACTCACCTAGTGCCAAAGGTAGTCAAAGCTGGCACGTAGGCAATATACAAATGACCAAGTTTTTCTTTTTTTCTCTGAGAAACGTGAGTGTGGAGGAAGGAAAGTACCCCAGGACAAGATGATGTAAAAAACATCTCAATGGCTCCCTCCAGTCCCACTTTCCAGACCTCTGAGTGTTTATCCAGTGGAGTATTTGAGACAGTTTGGTGAGAAAGATCACATGCTGCATCCTCCAGAACATAAACCCACACCTCAAGCTTAGAAGCCTGAAAATGACCAGGAAAAACACACTTTTCGTGGTGCTGGGTAGAGGGCTCTCATTTCAAGAAAGCAAACATCCCTCACCAAGTGGTTTGTGACCTTTATCTTTTGGCTTTTTTTCATGACCCCTGCACCTGCCTAAACTTGAAGTGAGGAAGCTATGAGGTATCAAGACTAGTGAGTGATTAATCACTGCCATTTATTTCTCTGTCATTTATTTGGACTACTCTTACATACCTTAACACTCCCTAAGCCAACACTCGGTTACTAACAATAGTAACAATTTAACCATTTATCTTCAGATTCTAAAGCGGCTTTGTTGAGACATCATCAGATGGACAAAAGTCGTGTTTGCATATTATCTTGATTAAAAGTCAACAAAACCTGGCTGGTTGCAGTGGCTCATGCCTGTTGTCTCAGCACTTTGGGAGGCCGAGGTGGGAGGATCACTTGAGGCCAGGAGTTCAAAACCAGCCTAGCCAACATGGCAAAACCCCAACTCCACTAAAATACAAAAATTAGCAAGGTGTGGTGGTGCACACTTGGTGGTCCCAGCTACTTAGGAGGCTGAGGCACAAGAATCACTTGAATGCAGGAGGCGGAGGCTGTAGTGAGCTGAGATCACACTACTGCACTTTAGCGTGGTGACAGAGCAAGACTCTGTCTCAAAAAAAAAAAAAAAAGCCAACAAAACCCAAATGTCCATTGACAAATGAATGAATAAACAAAATGTATAGACATACGATGGAATATTATCATTATTATTATCATTATTATTATTTGAGACAGAGTCTCGCTCTGTCCCCCAGGATGGAGTGCAGTGGTGCAATCTCGGCTCACTACAAGCTCTGCCTCCCAGATTCATGCCATTCTCCTGCCTCAGCCTCCCGAGTAGCTGGGACTGCAGGCGCCTGCCACCATGCCCAGCAAATTTTTTTGTATTTTTTTTTTTTTTAGTAGAGCCGGAGTTGTACCATGTTAGCCAGGATGGTCTCGATCTCCTGACCTGATGATCCATCCGCCTCGGCCTCCCAAAGTGCTGGGATTACAGACGTGAGCCACTGCACCTGGCCAGAATATTATTAAACCTTAAAAAGGAAATTCTGAGACATGCTACCACATACGTGAACCTTGAGGACATTGTGCTAAGTGAAATAAACCAGTCACATAGAAAAATCCAAACACTTTCAGTAGGTTTATGATTTTACCTACATGAGTTGTCTAGAATAGTCAAACTCCCAGAAACAGAAAGTAGAATGATGGTTGCCAGGGGCTGGCAGGATGGCAGGGATGGAGAGCTGCTGTGGAATGGATAGAGTTTCAGTTTTACAAGATGAAAAAGTCTGAAGATTGGTTGCATAACAATGTGAATATACTTAGCACCACGGAACTGTATGCTTTAAAATGGTTAAGATGGTAATTTTACGTTATGCGTATTTTACGACAATTTAAAAAATCGTAAAATTGCTGATAGTCAAATGAATAAAATGAGAGAGGGGGGAAAAAGTCACCCCCCCAAAAAATCACCAACTCCTAGCCTAGGTTTCTCTACAAAGTATCTAAGTATATAAGGAAAGCTCAAATGGCAAATTATTCTTAGCCTCTTATTTGTGTTGCAGAGGCAATTCCTTGATTATATATTTAGTCACAGTTAAGTCTTATCTTAACAACTCTCTCCAAAGGGGACTGGATCTGCACTCAATCAAGTCAGACTGAAGATCTTAGGTTCATTCATTTATTCTAATGGTTTAGTGTTTCCATAATGTTTTGATTCCTTGAGATCTTAAACCACGCTCTTACCTCAAATGTTGGGCTGTGTATGGATACCCTTTGGGTAGGCTCACAGCAGCAGTCTGCAGTTTCTTTCTGTTACCCTTTTTATTTGGAATGACTCCTATGCGTAGATAAATATTGCTGTATTCCTGTGAAGCGGGCAGCTCTGTGCTCCATGCGGAGGGGACTCAAGGCAAGCACTACAGCTGTCCCTAAGTGCCATCTGTCATCATCTGCCGTGGCTTCTACCAGCCCCTTTTTGTGTGTTAGGAGGAAAACGAAGTTCATTTTCAGCGCTAACTGTCGGTGAAGAAATCACTATGCTTCGTGTCTTGAATTAGTTGGATTGAAAAAAGCTTTTTCATATTTGAAGCCAAACAACAGACGATATATCCCTTTTGTCACACACCCATATTGCTTCTGTGACTGGGGTGTGGAACTGACAAGTACCTATGCCTGTTTGTTCAGTTGAACAGAAACAACCAAATTGCCCATTCAGTTGATGATGGATTAGCCACCTGGATGGCTGATACTGGATTCTCTGAGATAGGCTGCAGAGTTGATTCTGAGATAAGAACAGTTCTTAATCGTATCAACTAACTGAATCCACAGTCTGTTTTAACTCAAGATCCAAGACACATTCCTACCATTAAACATATGGAAGACAGATAGAAAGAAATCTCATTTATTTCCTCACCATAATAAATAGGAAGGTCTCTCCCTTGAACGATAACATGTACAAATAAGGAGATTTTTGAGCAGGGGCTATTCCCTGACCATGTTTAAGCACATATCTGTTCAAAATTAAAAGTTCTATTGCTGTTATGAAAAGCTCATCCTCTTTTAGAAAATACCCAATCAGTTCAGGAGGGAAAAAAAATCCTTTACCGTGCACATTATTAACTCATGGAAGGGTTTAGGTTTCCACATTCCCCAATAATAAGGTCAGAACTGACTCTTGGACTCTACCCCAAAACCTCAACTTCCTGCTCTGCAAGAAGATTTACCTCGGAGAAGGAATAGGTCTCAACTGTTACCAAAGCAAAGACGTTTATATGAAATCAGTCAGATCAGGGCAACTCATAACTTTATTTGATGTGCCACATTCTAAAAGACAAAGCACAAGAAATACAAACAGTTTTCTGTCCGATTGTCTACAAATGTGTGTGTGAGTAGGTACAGTAGATTTATTGAATGCTGTCCCAGAAGTGAGATTTCCAGATAAGACATTTAAAAATATCCTTCTAGATGCTGTTTTTAACATTATTTTAAATGTTGTTTACATTCAATCTTCTTAAGCTTATGATAATGGCAAAATTAATTCTTTTTGGATGATACAATGTCATTGTAAACACTAATTCTGGTGTTAACAGAGAAAATGGAAACAAAGAGCCCCCTTCATTAAGCAGTCTCAAAACAGTGAACTGAGCAACCAATTTTGCAAATCTTCCCCCTGCATGGCCCATAACTAAAAATATAGTCACTCAAACATCGTAGAATTGGAGACGGAAAAACAGCTCAATGGAATGAAACACAGAGTTCAGAAACAGACTCAAACACAAGCAGAAATTTGGATCTCACAGAGTGGCATTTCAAATCAACAAGGGAAAAGATTAATTATTCAGTTCATGGTAGTGGTACTGTTGACTAGCCACTTGGAAAAAGAAAGAAAGCTAGATCTCTATCAAACTCCTTGCCTCGAAATTAACTTTAGAAGGATCAAATATTACAACCTAACGATGCTAAACTCTAACAGCACTAGTATAAACACAAACAATGTTTAATGTGTAATATTAGGACAGGGAAGGTCTTTCTAAAAATACAACTCCAAAGGCAGAAATATGAGAGGAAAGATTTCTGAGGCTGATTGCATGAAAATTTTAAATTTCTACGGGAAAAATATATGCAAACTTTAAAAACTGGAGAAATATTTGCATAAAGTGTGAAAGTTAATTCCTTAATTTATGAAGTGATCTTACAAATCAATACCCCCAAAAATCTCATCATCCAATTAAAAATGGGTAAAAAGACAAACTGGAGCTTCGCACAAACACAAAATTGACTAACTAATATAGGAAAATATACTCTAACATCAATGATTATAAAAATATAAATCAAAACAATGAGTTTTTTTTACTCCTTGGGTTAGCAAAACTTGTAAAAACTTAATATACAGGATAGCAGCTATCAACCAGCATTCTTTTTTTTTTTTTTTCTGAGACGGAGTCTCGCTCTGTCACCCAGGCTGGAGTGCAGTGGCACGATCTCAGCTCACTGCAAGCTCTGCCTCCCGGGTTCATGGCATCCTCCTACCTCAGCCTCTCAAGTAGCTGGGACTACAGGCACCCACCACCATGCCTGGCTAATTTTTTGTATTTTCAGTAGAGATGGGGTTTCACCGTGTTAGCCAGGATGGTCTTGATCCCCTGACCTCGTGATCCGCCCGCCTCGGCCTCCCAAAGTGCTGGGATTACAGGCGTGAGCCAAGGTAGAAGCTTTTAACTTTGTGATTGTACGCACAGCTTAACGTATGATTTGAAGATTTTTCCACGTACATATATTACATTTAATGTTAAAATTGTAATGAAAAAAGCAGTCCTGTTTCTGCTGTCAGCTGCCATTTTCTCTGTTGTCAGAGTCTTCTTCTAAATTGGACAAGTATGTGAGGTGGCTCTCTCTGACTTAAAAACTTAGGCTTAAATGACAACGATGTGTTTCTTAATTGTCTTGTTCCCACATCTGAATTTACGTTAGTGGCTGTTGCTCTCTGTGACCATGGGCTTGTGTGTAATTGTACACAGAGCTCCCCAGTTACTAGGATGTGTACAGTGTACTGTGCTTCTAAAACAAGCTCTCTGGCTGCAAAGGCCACAGTGCTATGCCTTCAAGCACAATTTCATGCTAGCAAGGACAGTCTAGTAGACTTCCTTAAATTTTAATTATTTGTCCAAGATCTGTATATCAACTCTCTTTTCAAACATCAACTATTATAAAGGATGATACTTTAGGAACACATGACGATATTCCAAGTCTATGCGGCCTTTTTTTTTTTTTTTTTCAGAGTTCCAGAATTTGGAAGCTGAAAGGAATCTTTGAAACCACTCAGTTCAACTCCTACATTTAAGAGACTGGAACTAATAAGAGTTCAACGGCTTGTCTAAGGCTATCAGTTAGCAATTGGAAAGTCAGTGGGAAATTCTACATCTCTTGAATACCAGTTTTATGTTCTTTGCTCTAAAAGCTATACTGAAGAAATCCAAATTATAACCTCAGTTCATTAAAATAAATATTTAAAGTTTCTTTGGCTATGACACAGAATATAAAAGGAAATACACCTTGTTTTTTTTGTTTGTTTGTTTTTTTTTTTAAAAGGAGTCTCGCTTTCTTGCCCAAGCTGGAGTGCAGTGGTGCAACCTTGGCTCACTGCAAGCTCCGCCTCCCAGGTTCACGCCATTCTCCTGCTTTAGTCTCCCAAGTAGCTGGGACTACAGGTGCCCACCACCACACCCGGCTAATTTTTTGTACTTTTAGTAGAGATGGGGTTTCACTGTGTTAGCCAGGATGGTCTCGATCTCCTGACCTCGTGATCTGCCCGCCTCAGCTTCCCAAAGTGCTGGGATTACAGGTGTGAGCCACCGCACCCAGCAGGAAATACACTTTGTTTCCCTGATTCAACTTCATAAAATTTTCCAAGGAATGTTGGGCTCAGACAGAGGAGATGCTATACTTATCTACAAGTGGAAGTGATGAAATGAACATCAAGTCTCCACTGAAAAGAAAGGCAAAAGGAGAATTCAACTCTAGATAGAGATTAACAAAACATTCAATTTAAATAAAAACAATTTATGAGGTCTTTTTTTTTTAGGACTGGAAGAGAAAGAATCATCTTCCAACTGACCTCCTGATTTCTATCCCAATAAAGGATTTAATCAAGACTTTGCCTATACATAGAAGACATGGAAAATGGAATCCTATTATATACCACTGTGTAATGCCTCTAGAAAGAATGAAAATAAGAAGAGTTCATTTGCAAGCTGGGCACTGAGTCCAACTTCAGCCCGGGGAGAATGTATTTCTTGGTTTTCCTTTTGCACTGTGTTGGTTATTTTGACAGGAGAAGTAAAAGGATAACAAGCAGATCTAATGCATATGGACTTGGCAGCCTACTGAGCACAACACAGTATCTATAGGGAAGGAAAGCAAAGCAATCAGAGAGAAAAAGTTCACATTTCTTAGGATTACATGACAGAGAACTATCTGCACATAACATGTGTCAGACATATTTACAAGCGTGCACGTGCTCACACACATTCAAAGAATATTCCCACCCACTAGAAAGCTGGAGCAAATGCTGAGGCATTTCTGTTCACTTGAAAATAATTTCCAAGTAAACTTTCTGATTCTTCATGAGGCTGACATCTCAGAAGAAAAGATCATTCTATTAAACGTGGGGCAGTCAATTACATAAGGTAGCTGTCTAGATGGTTCTTTTTGTGGCAGTTTAAAGTAGAAGAAAACTCTCAGGAGTAAACTTCACAATGAATTGCTCTGCTTGGGCCAGGGGAGCCTTGTCTGGCTTTAGTCCTGTGATGGATGCTACAGAGGAGGGAGGGAAGAGATGCAGGTGGAGGGAACAGATGCGGGTGGAGGAAACTGTAGGGATATTAACCGGCTAGATTAGTCTGTTTTCACGCTGCTTATAAAGACATACCCAAGACTGGGTAATTTATAAAGAAAAAAAAGGTTTAATGGACTCATAGTTCCACGTGGTTGAGGAGGCCTCACAATCATGGTGGAAGGTGAAAGGCATGTCTTACATGGCGATGGGCAACAGAAAATGAGAGGCAAGTGAAAGGGTTAACCCTTTATCAAACCATTAGAGCTCACGAAACCTATTCACTACCAGGAGAACTGTATGGGAGAAGCTGCCCCCATGATTCAATTATCTCACACCAGGTTCTTCCCACAACACATGAGAATTGTGGGAGCTGCAATTGAAGATGAGATTTGAGTGGGGACACAGCCAAGCCATATCACCAACAGAAGGCAGAAATTGTGACAGCATCAGATTCACACCCCTCCAAAGGAAAAGGGCCCAATCACCGAGCTGTCAGTCCAGCCATTCTCCTACCCAATCCCAAACAGCCAAGAGATGTAGTCCCAGTTCAATGGTTAGACACCCTTTTCCTTCCCCACAGAACCACACAGCCTGCAGCAGGTCTTCTTTCCTGACGTCACAACACTCTAAATCCTTGGAATTCACTGTATTTACTAACCCACTCTCAACAATGAGCCTGTTATTCTGACAAGCAAGGAAGAGTAGGAGAGAAGGCAGAGTCAAAGAAAAGGGGAGAATCTGTTTTGGGAGGCAGACTAACACTGGTTTTGGGGGGATACTAAAATTCTTCATTGTAAAAGATGTCTCGCCATAATCATGGTCCCTAAGTGCAATTAAATGGTGGATAATAATAAAAGTCTCAGAGAGGCCTGGGTGCAATACTGGCCCAGAACTTTCTTAATGTGCTATCCTCATTGAGTTAACCAACCTCAGCAGCCCTTATTTCCTCTCTTGTAAAATAGTGATAATGATACCTAATAGACAGTTGTGAAATTAAGTGTAGAAACATACGTCCAGTACCTGCTCTAGTTCCTGGCTCACAGTGAATATTCGACAAACACCAAAACTCCTGACTATCACCTTACCTTTGAGGTTACCGGCTTCTGAACCTAGTAATTCAATAGGTCCAGGTAATATTCAGGCTGAGCTTTAAACATGTTACTTCGATACTAAGAAAGTAAATCCTTTACAAGAGGTGACATGGGATTTCCTTCCACTCAGAAGTATGATTTTCTTTATATTGAAATTAAGCAATAACTAACGAACTATTAATGAAGATCTATTTCAATGGCCTAAAACTGGGTGACAATGCCCAAAAGGGAAATACATGTATATATTCAATGACTGAATTTTAATGATTACAACCCAGTAGAAACATATTTTCTGTGCTACTAAATAGACATCCAAAAAGGGATAGTTAAAAAAAAAAAAAAAAAGAGGTTAATTAGAGACAAGGAAAATAGTGTGAGAATGGGGGAGATCATTTTTGGGGGAGCTACTATGTATACCAGACACCTAGTAGCAGTTTATTCAATCCACATATTAACACTGAGGAATATATGGAATCTTCAGTTATACAGATCAGGAAACCAAGCTTCAAAAACTTGCTTTAAAAAGCTGGTTCATGCATAAACCAGGATTTCAATGTAAGTCACTCTGACTTGAGATTTTCCTTCTCCATGTAAATGGAATTTATTTCTGAAACGAATTTTAGTTAATATTTTTCTATATATCCTTCTGTAAGATAGTTTCAACATGATTCTGTTAAGATGCAATTATTATTTCTTAAGAGTTACCCATATAAGAATCAATTCTGTCTAGATTTCCTAACCCACACACACACACACAAAAAACAAATAAAGCAAATAATCTTAAAATGCCTCAAATTGACAATATTTGAAAAGGAACACATATTGCTTCTAGAATGAGGAAAAAGCAAATACGTTTACACTATGTGAAAAGAAAACCGATTTCAAACAAGTTTTAGATCTGACACGGAAATTTCTTGAGCATCAAGGTCAAAATTGCAAAATATGCTTAGCTTCTTAAAAAGTTGACAGCTGTCTGTCTTTGAAGGATTAAATTCAGTCCAGCTTGAATGCATGAATAATTTCATGACGTGCTTTCTGACTTGTGCACATGCTATAGGACTTAAAGTACCTGTAAGCCCTTCAGAAGAAAGGAGCAGCCAATGTCATTTGTTTTCAGGCCACTCACATATCAACCTCCTGGACTGGGGGTCTAGGGCTAAGAGGGTTGCTTAAGATTCTGATCCTCAGCTGGACGCGGTGGCTCACGCCTGTAATCCCAGCACTTTGGGAGGCCGAGGTGGGTGGATCACGACGTCAGGAGATCCAGACCATCCTGGCTAACACGGTGAAACCCTGTCTCTACTAAAAATACAAAAAATTAGCCGGGCGTGGTGGCGGGCGTCTGTAGTCCCAGCGGCTCGGGAGGCTGAGACAGGAGAATGGCGTGAACCTGGGAGGTGGAGCTTGCACTGAGCCGAGATCCCGCCACTGCACTCCAGCCTGGGCGAGGATAGAGCGAGACTCAGTTAAAAAAAAAAAAAAAAATTCTGATCCTCCATAATGGGATGTTAAGAAACTGCACTTCAGACACCAGAGAACACACACGCATAGATATATGTATGGGTTCAACCTTAGGACTCAGAAAAGGACAGCTGTCTCAGGTCTCTTTAGAATAACCTGAATAAACTAGAATAAACCTCTGCACTGGCAGAACCTAGAAAATCATCCACACTGGGACATAAACTACTCAGAACTTCTGGTGACAAAAAGATTCAAGGGAAATCGAGTGAGGCTGGTGGGACATTGAGACTCATGCTCCATTGGCCATTTGTTGGTCGCTTTCTAGATTATAGATTCAAGTTAAATTTAGAAAACATTTTGAGAGATTACAGTGTCCCATGTACTGCTGAAACTGGCAAAACGACTAAGAGAAAGGCAAACATAAAAACGTTTAAGGGCCAGGTGCGGTGGCTCACACCTGCAATCCCAGCACTTTGGGAGGCCAAGGTGGGGAGATCACCAGGTCAGGAGTTCAAGACCTGCCTGGCCAACATAGTGAAACCCCATCTCTACTAAAAGTACAAAAAAATTAGCTGGACTTGGTGGCAGGCGCCTGTAATCCCGGCTACTCAGGAGGCTGAGGCAGGAGAATCACTTGAAGCCGGGAGGCGGAGGTTGCAGTGACCGGAGATTGTGCCGCTGCACTCCAGCCTGGGCGACAGTACGAGACTGTCTCAAACAACAACAGCAACAAAACAAAACAAAACAAAGCAAACAAAAAAACATTTAAGTATGCAGATTAAGAAAATGCAATTTGTCATGTTCTCATGAAGGGTGATGTGCATGACCAACTCAATATGATAAGCCATAGTTCACAGAAGACACAATGTGGGCACAGCATCGACTTCCCAGAACCCTTTCAGGGCTACAGTGAGATACTCCTTCATACTCATTAGGATGCGGTGTGATATATATCCAACTGTAGTTTGGATTTGCATTTCCCTAATGGCTAGTGATGTTGACCATCTTTTCATGGGCTTAATGGACATTTGTACATCTTTGGAGAAATGTCTATTCAAGTCCTAGACTTATTTTTAAATTGGGTTTTCAAACCTTGTTATAGTTGAATTAAAGGAGTTTTAAAAATATCTTCTGAATATAAATCCCTTATCAGGTGTATGATTTGCAAATATTTAATCTCACACTGAGAGTCACCTTTTCACACTGTTGATAGTGTCCTTTGATGCATAAAAGTTTTAAATTTTGATGAGGTCCCATTTATCTATTGTTTCTTTTGTCCCCTGTGTTTTGTTGTCATATCTATAAAATCATTGCCAAATTCAATGTCGTGAAACTTTTACCCTGCATTTTCTTCCATGCATTTTATAGTTTTAACTCTTCTATTTAGACATTTGATCTATTTTGAATTAATTTTTGTATATGGCATAGGTAAGCATTCAGATTTATTTTTTTGCATGTGGATATCTGGTTTTCCTAACAGCATTTGTTGAAAAGATTTTCCTTTCCCAATGGAGTGATCTTGGCACTGTTGATGAAAATAATTTGAGTATTAACTTTTTTAAAAACCATATTCTAAGCAGGCAACTCTGTTAAGCTCATAACAGAGTCTGCACTCTTTCTTGAAAGAAAATCTTCCCAGGCCTTTATATCCTTTATATCAAAGTATAGATAGTTCAGCAAATACCAGTGGTCCTCCTACCACAGTTTCTGGGATAATAAACACAGACACAATGCTGAACAGAATGGGATCTTAGTGCTCAGGTTCACACCGTGAAGGGCAAGACACACGCAGACATCCATACTTCAGACCTAACATACTGAGTGCAAGATGAGGAGTTTGCACACATTCTAAGGGAAAACAGCAACACTCTACAGTGCTTGTGTTGTAGAAAAGGTATTTCTCAAGTGTAACTGTTAAGCACACTTAGCAAAAGGCAAAACTAAAACGTAGGAAAAATTTGGAATTTTGTGTTGTCTACCATACATGTTCTTTGTGCTCTTTTTCTTGCTAGAGAAATCTTGATGCCAGGTGCCCCCATAAATGCATTTATTTTTTATTTATCTATTTATTTAATGAGATAGAGTTTTGCTCTTGTCGCCCAGGCTGGAGTGCAATGGCCTGGTCTCGGGTCATGCAACCTCCGCCCCCAGGGTTCAAGAGATTCTCCTGCTTCACCCTCCTGAGTAGGTGGGATGACAGGCACCTGCCACTATGCCCAGCTAATTTTCTGTAGTTTTAGTAGAGATGGGGTTTCACCATGTTGGCCAGGCTGGTCTCAAACTCCTGACCTCAGGTGATTTGCCTGCCTTGGCAAATCCCAAAGTGCTGGGATTGCAGGCGCGAGCCACTGCGCCTGGCCTGAGCCACTGTGCTCAGCCAAATGTACCCATTTAAAGTACACAATTCAACTGAGTGCAGTGGCTCACACCTGTAATCCCAGTACCTTGGAAGGTCCAGGTGGGAGGATTGCTTGAGCCCAGGAGTTTGAGACCAGTCTAGGCAACATTAGGAGACATCTTATGTCTACAAAAAAATTTAAAAAGTAGCTGGGTGTGGTGGCGCATGCCTGTAGTCCTGGCTACTTGTGAGACTGAAGCAGGAGGATTGCTTGAGCCCAGGAGTTAGAGGTTGCAGTGAGCTACGATCTTGCCACTGCACTCCAGTCTGGGTGACAGAGCAAGACTCTATCTCTCAAAAATAAAATAAAGTACACAATCTAGTGGTTTTTAGAATATTCACAGGCTTGTACCATTATGGCAGATCATTTTAGAACAATAAAACCCCATACCCATTAGCCGGGCGTGGTGGCACCTGCCTGTAATCTCAGCTACTAGGAAGGCTAAGGCAGGAGGACTGCTTGAGCCGGAGAGGCAGAGGTTGCAGTGAGCTGAGACTGTGCCACTGCACTCCCAGTCTGGGTGACAGAGTGAGACTCTGTCTCAAAAAAAAAAAAAAACAAAAAAAAACAAAAAAAAACCCTCCATGCCCATTAGCAGTTATTCCCTGTCTCCTCCTAACCTCCCCAGCTCTAGGCAACCACTAGTCTAGTTTCTCTATCTTTATGGGTTTGCCTATTTGGGATATTTCATGTACATGGAATCATGTAACAGGTGGTCCTCAGGCTGGCTTCTTTCCCATAGCGTAATGTTCTCCCATAGCATAACTCCATGTTGTAGCATGTATTAGTATCATTGTTTGGACAGATCACATTGTGTGTATTAGCTCATCAGTTGATGGACATTTGGGTTGTTTCCGCTTTTTGGCAACTATTAATAAGTGATGCTGTAAACATTCATGTGTGAGTTTTTGTGTGGATTCTATTTGCATTTAAAAAGAAGATGCTTACAGAGGAAGTTCTTTGATTCGAATGACACATATTTCCAACAGTGCAACTTTGACAATATGAAAAAGATTAGGAAATACATCTTAGTGATATTCTAGCCTCCACAAATCATTGTATACACGATAGTCTTCTAGGCCTGCAACCTTCTGTGCTGTACTTCTTCCAACATCCATCATTCATTTTACAGATATTATGACTATGTGCCAAACACTGTTGGAAGTAGAGTTACCATGGTGAGTGAACAGGGTAGACATGGTCCATTCACAGAGCTGAGAGGCACCAAGAAGACTGTTAGCTGAGCAAATGCAGTAAGAATTTATAAACATTACTGTAATGGACTTAGATGTAAGGATCTGTAAGTCCTTATTATAAGGACTTAGATGGAAATTAGAAAAGAGCTGAAGGCATAGTTGTGATAGGAAAAGGAAAATGCCAATTAAAGTTCGTTCGTTCCTTCCTTCCTTCCTTCCTTCCTTCCTTCCTCCCTTCCTTCCATCCTTCCATCCTTCCCTCCCTCCATCCCTCCATCTTTCCTTTCTTCATCTTTTTTTTTTATTTTTTAAGACACAGGGTCTCACTGTGTTGCCCAGGTTAGATCGGAACTCCTGGGCTTCAGAGATCCTCCTGCCTTGGCCTCCCAAGTAGCTGGGACTATAGGAATGTTCCACTATGCCCAACTCCCAGTAAAAACTTTCTTGCAATAGACTAAGTTGTCCAAAACAAATACAAATCTTGATGCATAGTTGAAAGAGACAAAAGGGCTCATCTTCATATTCTACTTTGAGTCCAAACTCAAATATTTTATACATGTATAACATGTATTTATCCTCCAGCCACGATTGCTCATAATTTTAAAGATCTCTTAGAAGGAGACACACACCCTCCCTAACTTATCTCCATGTTTAGTCATAGTCACACTATCTTCTTTTAAATCTATTCCAAATTGATGTAGGGCAAATCCTTCATTCAGTTAAGACTTTGCCCTCTTAGTTTGTTAGCAAAAGAAGTACAGAACAGCTGACATCCATGTGCTTTTAGGAGTTCTTTGCATACTTAACATGAATAACTTATCTCTCAACATTTTTCCACACTGAATTCAAGTTTTGTTTGGCCTGGAAGCCTTATTTTCCCCAACCTTTTAACTGTCTTTATGGCTTTTTCAATGTCTCTAATCATTCTTTTACTTGTAGGGCTCAGACCAGATCCCTGCTCCACTAAGCCTAAGACCCTAAGCTTAAAACAACATGCTTTGTTACTTGACCTTGTAGGCCCACCTATTGATTTTTAGCTTTATACCTACAAGATCTTCTCTGAACTCTCCTTAGAGGGTACTTGGTCAAGAAAGAACCACTTACAGGGCTCAGAAAGAAACCCATTTGATACTACTTTTAGCTCACTACCTGAGTGATGGGATCTCATATCCAAACCTTGGCATCATACAATATACCCAGGTAACAAACCTGCACATGTACCCCCTGAATCCCAAATAAAAATTGAAATTATGAAAAAGATAAGCTTTGGGGAATAAATGCCACTCCCAGATAAACTCAGCATGTAGGCCTTCTAGGCATTTGTTCATTATCATAATCCTTACCCATAAAACAGTAAGTACCCTGTGGTGGCTCACGCCTGTAATCCCAGCACTTTGGGAGGCTGAGGTGGGCAGATCACTTGAGGTCAGGAGTTCAAGACCAGCCTGTCCAATATGGTGAGACCCCGTCTTTACTAAAAATACAAAAATTAGCCAGGTGTGGTGGTGGGTGCTTGAAATCCCAGCTACTAGGGAGGAGGCTGAGGCAGGAGAATTGCTCGAACTCGGGAGGCAGAGGTTGCAGGGAGCCGAGATCACACCACCGCACTCCAGCCTGGGCGACAGAGTAAGACTTAGTCTCAAAAAAAACCACACACACAAAAGACAGTACACACTCTCTGCCCTGCCCTTCTGCTTCTCACGTGACCTTCTACGACATTATTTCTGACTGTGCCTCTAGATAATCATGATCATTTTGACCTCGGATCCTAAATTCCTCCTTCCCGCCTACCCCTGCCACGAACCTGGCCATTTTCTATGTTTCCTGCCATCTTGCAGGTTATGGAACATTTTGAATGAGCACTGGATCTATTACAGAGCACTTTAGAACATTTCTTAATATGACCCTCTTTACCCAGTCCACTGTGACCATTTAATTCCTAATTAAACACACTTTACATGTGCTTCAATGAGGTAGCCCCTCCAAGAGCTGTATAGCAAAAAGTAATCATTTCTTTCTGGTCCCACAGGTGTGATTTATGGATACACATTAGCAACTCTCCTAAAATCAATCTAGGTTACATCTTTCACGTTTCCTGCATCTACTCTGTCATCAAGAGGGGATGCATTAGACTGACAGGAGCTGCTCTTTTTAAAGCCACATTGCTAATACCTGCTACCTTCGAGCTTGCAAGCCATTTCCAAATTGATGTTGTCATGGCACCCGCTACCCCAACCCATCCCAAATTTTCTTCCAGGTCATAAAAGCTTTCAGATTTGTCATTTCAAGGCCATTCTTCACCCCCCGTTACATACAAATGACATCCTGCTCCTTTTCTAGTTCTATATTCTCTCTACGCTGGATGTTCCACGAGGCGATCATTCTAAAGAAATATTTCAGTATCCCTGATAGACAGGACATGGGTGTCTACAGATTTTAATATAAAGTCTGCTATAATGACTTTTGTCAGCTGTTCTCATCCTTTTTCTTACTCTCCCAACTTCCAGTGAATACTACCAGAGTCTTGAAAGAAGTTCTGCTTTGCACAGAAAAGAAAACAGACAACTTGACCTACTGATATCGTGCGCAGTGGCTCACACCTGTAATCCCAGCACTTTGGGAGGCCAAGGCAGATGGATCACCTGAGGTTAGGAGTGCAAGACCAGCCTGGCCAACATTGTGAAACCCCATCTCCACTAAAAATACAAAACATCAGCTGGGCATGGTGGCACGCGCCTGTAATCCCAGCTACTCAGGAGGCTGAGGCAGGAGAATTACTTGAATCCAGGAGGCAGAGGCTGCAGTGAGCTGAGATTGCACTACTGCACTCCGGCCTGGGCAACAAGAGCAAAACTCTCTCTCCAAACAAATAAATAAAACCAACTCCCTCCTCTACCTAACAGAAAGGACATTTCCCTGTCCTGTTCTTTCAGATGTATTTAAAGAATGTTTCCCTTGATATGTTTTGAAAGTTGCTTCTCATTTCCTGCCTGAGCTTTCCTGGCTTGAAGCTGCTGCTTGTCCTTTCTCCTCCTCCTTGGCCCTCTGCCACGCTCTTCGCTTCACTGCAGCATCCTTATTGGCCACCCAGCTATTCAAGCCACTCTTTGTTCATCCTGATGGGGTTTCTCCTACCTTCCCTATCTCATTGTTTTGTTAACTGGAATTTCATTAAGGCGTAATTATTACTGCTAGATTCTTGTGACTTCATCTATTTAATCTCTGCATTGATAACTGCTTCCTCTTCAACACCTAAAATCTGCTTTCATACGTTCAACTTCATTAATGCTGCTGCTTTTTAGCCTTCAAAGATTCTATGTCATCCTAACATCTTTCATGACCAAACGCTTATCCAACTCCTGCGTCTGCAATATTTAATTTTGGAGAGGGCAGCCAGCCTAGTTGATTCTTCTGCTTCCTTCTTTAAAATGTCCCCACTGGTCGGGCATGGTGGCTCATGCCTGCAATCTTAGTACTTAGGGAGGCTGAGGTGGGAGCACTGCTGGAGGCCAGGAGTTCAAGACCAGCCTAGGCAACACAGGGAGACCTTGTCTCTACAAAAAAATAAAAAATTAGCCAGGAGTGATGGCGCTTGCCTGTGGTCCTAGCTACCTGGGAGGCCGAGGTGGGAGGATTACTTGAGTCCAGGAGTTCAAGACGGCAGTGAGCTGTGATCATGCCAATGCACTCCAGCCTGGGCAACAGAGTGAGGCCCTGTCTCAAAAAATAAAAATAAAAAATATATATAAAATAAAAATTAAATGTCCTGGCTGGACATGGTGGCTCACACATATAATCCCAGCACTTCAGGAGGCCAAACGGGCAGATTGCTTGAGCCCAAGAGTTCAAGAACAGCCTGAGCAACATGGAAAAACCCAACTCTACAAAAAAATTTAAAGATGGCCAGGTATGGTGGCGTGCAACTGTAGTCCCAGCTACTCAGGGGGCTGAGGTGGGAGAATTGCTTGAGCTTGGTAAGAGAAGGTTACAGTCAGCCATGATCACACCACTGTGCTGTAGCCTGGGTGACAGAGCCAGACCCTGTCTCAAAAATAAAAAATGTCCCTATTGCTTCTCTATGAATTTATTTGATTGTATAAGGCAGAAGAGGGCAACAAGAACCCTGATACATCCAAGGTCTATGGCTTAGTTAGATGTTGTGGAAGCCTATGTATGGATTCTCTGGAATGACAGATCTATATCAAAAGTCCTTGCAAAGGTTCCTTTTGCTCTAAAATTTTACTTCCAAAACTTAACAAACTTTCTGCCTGACGATCTCCTTTTAGGTCCTTTTTTTTGCTTTGTGTTTTTGAGATGGAGTTTCACTCTAGTCACCTAGGCTGGAGTGCAGTGGTGCGATCTCGGCTCACTGCAACCTCTGCCTCCTGGGTTCAAGTGATTCTCCTGCCTCAACCTCCCGAATAGCTGGGATTACAGGTGCACGCCACCACGCCCGGCTAATTTTTGTATTTTTAGTAGAGACAGGATTTCACCATGTTGGCCAGGCTGGTCTCAAACTCCTGACCTCAGGTGATCAACTCACCTTGGCCTCCCCAAAGTGCTGGGATTACAGGTGTGAACCACCACAGCCAGCCATTTCTGCTTATTCTTAAGCAGTCTACACTTTTGAATCCTTAGGTAAATTATGCATTAGACAAGTTAAACAAGTTCTAAGTCAAGAATAGAAATTTTCTTGCCTCCATTTTCCCTTATTTCCTTTATTTTAGGCAACCCCATAAGACAGTGCTGGCTTTGTGTATATTCCTAGCCTCTTTCCATTAGGATTTCTTTGCTAATGGCCACTTCTCCAAACCTGCCCAAGTTCCCAGTGGCAGTCTACTAAAAACCAATGATAACTACTCCTTATTGAGTGCCAACATTAGGAGGCAGGCAGGCACAGTGCTAAGTACATTACACGATCATATTTAAATGTGAGTAAACCTGGTAAGATGGATATTTTTATTCCTATCTAACACATAGGAACATCTAGGTTCAGAGTAGTTAAATAACTTTTGATTTACTAAATGCAGGGCTATTCACACTCTACTTCCCATTGACTACTCCATCAGAGGGTACACCGCCCAGTTAGGTCTGTAAAGGGTGGATCATGCAATGAGTGGGGCACTTATATTTGAAGACAATTTATTTTTCTCCTTTGGCTCTGAAGAAAGGGGAATTTATAATGGTTTTACCCTAGAAAAGACTTTGTATTACTTAAGTGTAAGCAAATAATTCTTATTTTCCACAGAGCAGCAAGTATACTGTATATATTTACACTATGTACAATATAGTATACATATTTATACTTCTGTTTAAAAATATAAACATTTATATTTGTACTATTTATATACTATGTATATAAACAGCATATATTTATACTATTTATATACTAGGTACACTATTTATATACTATGTATATATACCATTTATATACTATGTATAAATATAAACTATGTATATATTTATAGTATATATACCCTAGTATAATTATATATTAATTACATAGTATGATTATATACTAATTATATAGTATATATTTATACTATTTATAGATTATGTATTTATACTATTTATATACTATGTACTACTTATATACTATGTATATAAACAGTATATGTTTATACTATGCAAAAAATGTAAACTGGTATAAATCATAACAATGCTACTAGTGAACCCTATAAAGTTATGTCATTAGTTATGAAAACTGGGAAGACACATGCTGAAGGACAGTGATTCCATATCGTGTGTTGCAAATTCACTTAACAAAAGTGGGATTCCAGCATAATGGTAGTATGTATGGTGCTCAGCTCAGTGCATGGAATCAAGCTAAGACAAGCTACAAACAGAAAACCAAATGTATCTCAAAAAGTATAAGATAAAATTTGTATTAATTATGTTGTTTGTGAGGATATGTTGTGGTTATAAAAAGGAGAGGAGGAAAGAACCCAGTCCTGAAAATTTGAAAACAATATATCAATTAGTCATTTCTTCTTAGTAAATAAAAAATATTTATACATCATAATCTCTGTTAATAAAGTTGTTTTTAAACTGACTCACTTGTCCCATAGAGCTGATGTTTATGGTTTCTTTTGGAAAAAACATAAAAACTGATCTTCCCAGTCTTAAAACTTGAGATGGTTACATTTGTCTTATCTGAGTTTTTTTCCCAGGAAACCATCAGGCCTCCAGGATAGCATCAAGAAGCTGAAACTCACCAGATCACTGCGCCTAAACAATGAGATGTCAGATCCCTCACCCATGATGATGCCTCATTGACCCCCTGCTTCCTGTTGACCAATCCCCCTCCCTTACCTCTCCCTAATTCCTATTTTCTCACACATAGTTACATTTCTTCCCTGCTACATAACCCCCTAATTTTAGTCAGACAGGGAGATGGATTTGAGATTAATCTCCCATTTCCTTGGCTGCAGCACCTGAACACAGCCTTCTTCCCAGGCAATACTTGTTGTCTGGGTGATCGGCTGTTAGGTGAGCAGCAGGACCTAGAGCAAACCCCTGGTGTTTCATAAGTTTCACTGCTGAGTAAGTAGTTCAGTCTGGGACCCAATCAGAGAGTTACAAGGTCAGACATAAAGATGACATGAACATTTAGCCTCTGGGATAGGGTGCCACATGACTGCATGTAGGAGGTGAAGAACATCAGACCCAGAATCCTGGGCCTGGAGAAAATGGGTTAATGATAATGCTCTCTAGAACTAGAGTTTGAATCTTGGCTCTGCCCTTTGTTAGCTGTGCAATGAGTGCACGTAAGTAGCAAGTAAGCAGGCTACTTAAATCTTCTGTGCCTCCATTTTCTTGTCAGTAAAATGGAAATAAAAATAAAACTAGTGGCTCACACCTCTAATCCCAGCACTTTTGGAGGCCAAGGTGAGAGGATCCCTCGAGTCCAGAAGTTTGAGACCAGCCGGGGCAATATAGGGAGACTCCATCTATACAAAAATACAAACATTAGCCAGGCATGGTGGTTTGCACCTGTAGTCTCACCTACTTGGGAGGCTGAGGTGGGAGGATCGCTTCAACCCAGGAGTCTGAGGCTATAGTGAGCTATGATTGTTCCACTGCACTCTAGCCTGGGCAACAGAACAAGATCTGTCTCAAAAAGAAAAAAAATAAACTATATATCTCAAAAGGTATTGAAGAGACATTAATACAAAGTCAGGCACACAGGACTCAGTGAGAAATTCCCTTAAACTTACACTTATAGGAGACTTTACATCAACTAATAAAACAGCAAAAACACATTAAAGTGGAATAGGTAGCCATGTTTTAGGAGATATTCTTAAACATTTCACTTAGATAGCATAGTTGGTCTGGGTATCACAGTGATGGTAGCCCACTGAACTTGTGTTTCTGAAACATCTGTATTTGGCATCTTTTTTTTTTTTTTGAGACAGAGTCTCGCTCTGTCGCCCAGGCTGGAGTGCAGTGACGCGATCTCGGCTCACTGCAAGCTCCGCCTCCTGGGTTCACACCATTCTCCTGCCTCAGCCTCCCCAGCAGCTGGGACTATAGGCGC
>NW_012119932.1:2273734-2279889 GCF_000951035.1 Colobus angolensis palliatus
TTTTTTGTATTTTTAGTAGAGACGGGGTTTCACTGTGTTAGCCAGGATGCTCTTGATCTCCTGACCTCATGATCCACCTGTCTCGGCCTCCCAAGGTGCTGAGATTACGGGCATGAGCCACCGCGCCTGGCCTGTATTTAGCATCTTACCTTATTTGTGAAGGCGGTGCTCATGAAATGACTTTCCAAAACACTGATGATACCCAAACTAGTTCTCAACAAAGGATAAGCAATACCAATTTAGAAGACTGCAGCTAGCTTGCATCCATTCTAATATAAAGCTAATGAGTTTACACTTTACATTTTATCTTTCAGAAAACAAATCAAACTCAAATATTTTATGCTGTGTTTTGAAAACACTAAGAAGCAACAATTAAACAAAAGGAAAACCGAAAGTTATGCATAACCAAAAGGTGTGCATAAAACACTCTCAATGTAGACAACAATTTACCGCCTCTCTCTGCTTAAATTATTAAGCATCATTTACACATCATAAGTAATTTCATACCATTCTCTTCCCTAATTATCATTAAAATGTCATCCTATTTCCAGCTGTACCTTTCCTATATGTAAGGGTTTTGAGGGTCAGTATTAATTTATATAATTATGAAAGTATCCGAAAGCAATTGAAGTTTCCATTTTTCACTAGAAAAACAAGAATGCCACAAACCTTTTGTGGACAGCCCAGCTGAGAAAATTAAAAAAATATGTAAGAATAGAAAAATCCATTTCATTTTTTAGATAATACATGACTGACAAATTGAAAAGCATGACATTTAATAACAACACTATTCCTATCTATTCGTTTTGGCTAACCATGCTTTTCACACCTTTAGATTCAAGAAATGTTAAAGCATACTGGAAAAAATGAATTATATAACCACAACAGCTATTTTATAAACGTGCTTTTGTCATTTATTCTCCAACCAGGCTACCACAAATATTTATGTGTCATGAGCTAAACCAAAGTATTTTGCCATCGACTTTAAAAAAAAAATAGCAAGTTTTTTTTCATTCTTCCAGGGTGAGGGGGACAAAGAAGCAAATTGAAGTTTTATGATTTAAGTCCTTTTCTCTATAAGGTGTTAATATCAACATCTTGGGTGAAATTAACAATCCTAGGAGAGATGATGATCAAAATGGTAGCCTATGGGAACTTTTACACTTTATCTAACAGTATCAGTAGAGGTATTGCAGTAATAATGAAAGAGCTCGATGAAAAACACAACAAAGTAGAAACTGGAAATGAAGTAAAGTTCTTTTACTTTCCCAAATATGCGAGGCCTTTATAGTGTTGCTTTCTTCTAGACAGTCCTGGAGTGACGGAAACATCATTCCAACTAAGCCTTAGCAGGACAGGTCTAAAAAAAAAGATCCTTTTTTCTTTTTTTTGAGACAGAGTCTCGCTCTTTCGCCCAGGCTGGAGTGCAGTGGCGCGATCTCAGCTCACTGCAAGCTCCGCCTGCCGGGTTCATGCCATTCTCCTGCCTCAGCCTCCCGAGTAGCTGGGACTACAGGGGCCCGCCACCTCGCCGGGCTAGTTTTTTTTATATTTTTAGTAGAGACAGGGTTTCACCGTGTTAGCCAGGATAGTCTACCTAAAACTTAAGACTGTTGCTTGGACTCACTTCAGTGTTATTCACAGTTTTATAAATGTGAAAATACTATAACTCTCTGAATTATCTAATTTTCCTTACAAAGTCATTGAAGTGTTCATTTAGAGAGAGAAGCTTCCCGCTGAATTCTGAAATTGAACTTAGGAGAGAAAATGGCAAATTATTTCTTTATTTTCTTCCTCTTGTTGCCCCTCTGAAATGTATGTACATTTCACACATGTCTATACAGACCCACATGCAAAGCCAAACTTCCACCCCATTACCTGCCATTCTGTTTTTGCACACTCTGCATTAAGAGCATAATTTTCTCTAATCTTATAGCCAGACCAGACAAATCAGTGAATTATAGGATCAACCGGCCACTTGTAATTAGTCTTGTCTGAGAGGTTTAAGACAATCTATTCAGAAGGTGGTGCAAACGGCAGTTGAAAAGGTGCTGGTGGCAGAGCTGCCTTAACTATCTGAGACCTTGCTTGCAATCTCTGTGCACTCTCTGGACCTCATCTGTGAGTTGAAGGGCTGGAACCGAGATGACCTTCTCACTCTCATTCTTAGATGCCCGCTCGGGGGCCATACACACCCTTCTTTCTCATTTCATCTTGCTTCCACAGTTCCCCCTAATAATTCTGAATTTCTCCATAATGCCAGGAACTGACGCCTGCAGAGCACTGAACTGCTGCAGCCTGCTTGAGTTTCCCTCCTTGAAATCAAAGAGCTGAGTTTCATATCTGAAAGGGAGAAGGAAATCCCCAATATAAAACCACTACCATCAAAGAACTTGCAACTCACTGTCCCACACTTTTGTAACAAGGACATGTTGAACGAATGAAGACAAGTCAGAAACCCGAGTTTTTCTGTAAATATAGTGCTTGTTTCTAGGTGGCTATGAATTGTTCTTCGAGAAGCAGAAGTGAGAGTTTCTAGGATTATTGCAAGTAGAGAAGGTGGCAACTGATCGACACTTTGAGAGTCACCTGCTTACATTTTTTTTTTCAACTCCTTTTTTTAACTCAGGCTCTTCACTGCCAGTATCTAAGGGGTCAAGTTCATGGGCAGCGCAAGAAGGCCAGGCTTTTCTAAACAGTCAGTTGCTGAATAGGGGCAAGTTTGAGCATTGTTAGGGAAACATGATAACCTCAGGCTCCTATCCAAGAAATCAGCACAATAGCAGTACAAGTTTGCAAGACTTGACAAGACCAGCCTACAGACAAGTATTAACATCACCTTTTTTAAGCAAAACAAAACAGGGTCTAAGAGATAACACAACGGTTCCTGAAAAGGCAGGACTACAAAATAACTAATGAGCCATAGTCTAGGGGGACAAATCCAAGAGTCCTTACTAATACCCTCACCCTGGGTCAATTTATCCATAGTTTCTTTGTTACTGCGGGTATTTTTGTTTGTTTGTTTGTTTGTTTGTTTTGAGATGAAGTCTTGCTCTGTTGCCTAGGCTGGAGTGCAGTGACAGGATCTTGGCTCACTGCAACCTCCGCCTCCTGGGTTCAAGCAATTCTCCTGCCTTTGCCTCCCCAGTAGCTAGGATTACAGGGGCATGCCACCATGCCTGGCTACTTAGGGTTTCACCATGTTGGCCAGGCTGGTCTTGAACTCTTGACCTCAAGTGATCCACCCGCCTTGGCCTCCCAAAGTGCTGGGATTATAGGCGTGAGCCATGGCACCCGGCCTGTTGCTGTTGTTTTTTGAGACAGGGTCTCACTCTGTCTCAGGCTGAGACAGGCTGGAGTGCAGTGGTGTGATCATGGCTTAGTGCAGTCTTGACCTCCTGGGCTCAAGCAATCCTCCTGTCTCAGCCTCCCTGTAGCTGGGACTACAGGCACATGCTACCATGTTTAGCTAATTAAAATTTTTTTTTTTGTAGAGATGAGGTCTTGCTATGCTGCCCAGGCTGATCTCAAACTCATGGCCTCAAGCAATCCTCCCACCTTGGGCTCCCAAAGTGCTGGGATTACAGGTGTATTTACAGTAGTTCCTTAGCCTAAGATCTTATGCTTAAGTTTATAACATTTTATTATAATTATTATTCTTCCTTTGAGTTTTAGAAATGTACCATCATTAAATAACTAGGGTACATTAACTCTCAGGTACTAAGAAGAAATACGAAGAAAAACACCCTAAGTTAGTCAAATACACACACACACACACACACACACACACACAGAGAAAACATTGGTATTGTCTTCAAATTCCATTTGAATCTAGGGTAATCTTATTGCTACACAAATTTTTCTTCCAGTGAAAAAGATTCAGTCAATATCTTTTTCCTTCCTACCCAGCTGGTTTTTACATTGACATTACAAAGCAGATGGAATACTAGTAACCAGAAGCCAGAGAGCCGATTACACTGTTTGCAAACTGCACTTTGCAAATAAAGAACTATTACTGAGAAGTAAAGGTCACTCAAAATGAATTGTATTCAATAAAGAGCATGAGTAGGGACACCAGGCCTTGCTACTGATCCTAGAAAAGTCTCTGGAAAAGGAGAATGGATCCCTGTCAGGGATGTCTCATGGCATGGGAGGACTTATTCAAATGAACTGTGGTTTGCCTGATTTGGTTAGCCACTGAGATATGCAAAAATCTCTCTGTGCATACGTATAAATTAAATAGATGCATAAGTCATGCCACTAATCCACTGTTTAACAACATACTCCTGGGCCAGGACAAGTCCAGACCCTTGAAGAAACAAAAGGGCTGAAGCCAGGTACACAATCAAAAAGAAGACTGAGAGGTTGAGGTGAGAGAATCACTTGAGGCCGGGAGTTCAAGACCATCCTGGGCAACATAGCAAGACTTATCTCTACAAAAACATTTTTTTTTTTAATTAGCTGGGCATGGTGGTTCATGCCTATAGTCCCGGCTACTCAGAAGGCTGAGGTGGGAAGATTGCTGAGCCCAGGAACTTGAGGCTGCAGTGAGCTATGAGTGTGCTACTGCACTCTAGCCTGGCCAGTAGAGTGAGACTTTGTCTCTAAAAAAAAAATGAAAATGAAAATAAAAAGAAATGATCACTTGTAAATTACATTATCAAATCACTCTATCAAACGTCTAAAGAAGTTGTTTTATTGAATCACATGTTGCCAAGATGACAGGTAGCATGGTCCATTCATTCTGCACCTCTGTCCTATTTCATTTCAGTCTTAGCGGATGGGTGTCCACCATCTTCAGGATTCGGATAAGCAGCCTGCAAGGTGAGACGCAGAACAGAAGTGGGGCTTCTCCCAGGCATGAGAGACATCCACCCACCCTGGGTGGTTTGAGGGACTGGCTCAAATGGAATTTATTTTTTAAAATAGTTTTTAATTTTTATGGGTACGCAGTAGGTGTATATGTTTCAAATGTAATTGACAGACTTCTCTGGCCCATGTGCACAACCATTTACAGTGTCTGGTATTTCCCTCACTGGAACAATTCCTTAGCCAAGTTTATGTACAGGGTCTTTTTCCTTGTGGGTGCTTCCCTGCTCCTCCCAATACTAGTCTCTCTCTTTCCCAGTGTCCAGTTCTCCCGTCTTGACGCCATGGGGTCTAGGTATGTTGGTCAGGCTGGTCTTGATCTCCTGACCTCAAGTGATCCCTTCCGCCCACCTTGGCCTCCCATAGTGCTGGGATTACAGGCGTGAGCCACTGTACCGAGCTTATCCCTTAGCTATTATGAATAATGCTGCTATGAACGTGGATATACAAATGTCTTGAGTTCCTGCTTTCAATTCTTTTGGGTACAGAGAAGTGGGATTGCAGGGTCATACAGTCATTTTATTTTTATTTTTTTCTGAGGAACCGCCCCACTGTTTTCCATGGCAGCTGCCCCCTTTCTTTGTAGCATTTTTTTTTTTCTTTTTTTTTGAGACAGAGTCTCGCTCTGTCGCCCAGGCTGGAGTGCAGTGGTGCGATATTGGCTCACTGCAAGCTCCGCCTCCCGGGTTCACGCCATTCTCCTGCCTCAGCCTCCGGAATAGCTGGGACTACAGGCGCCCGCCACCACGTCTAGCTAATTTTGTTTTTGCATTTTTAGTAGAGACAGGGTTTCACCGTGTTAGCCAGGATGGTCTTGATCCCTGACCTCGTGATCAGCCCGCCTCGGCCTCCCAAAGTGCTGGGATTACAGGCGTGAGCCACCGCGCCCGGCCTCTCTGTAGCTTTTAAGATGTTCTTAGGTGACTGATGAGAATGAAAAAATGGAGAATTCTCCATCTTCCTGCCATGAAATCAATTAATGGCACCTGCTACTGAAAGCTGTTCCGTTTTTAAAGAGTAAAAATGATAGTGTTTTCTCAGCTAGCGGGAAGGGCTGATTATTCTGATAAATAGATGGGTGCTGTGGTGCTATGAACACTGCCCCAAGGCAATATTTATAGTTTAATAGGGGCCTCCTGAAGATAAGGAACACTCTAACCAAAAAGGAAGAGGAAGTGCAAACCAGGATTAGGAGAAATTTAAATGAACTTTATGCTTTTGAGGCACACTTTAAAAACACCACTCCCAGCCCCCAAGATCTAAATTCTTTTTTTTTTTTTTTTTTT
>NW_012119932.1:2279939-2299904 GCF_000951035.1 Colobus angolensis palliatus
ACGGAGTCTCGCTCTGTCGCCCTGGAGTGCAGTGGCCGGATCTCAGCTCACTGCAAGCTCCGCCTCCTGGGTTTAGCCATTCTCCTGCCTCAGCCTCCCGAGTAGCTGGGACTACAGGCGCCCGCCATTCTTAATCGTTCACAATAGACTGCGGAGAAAGTAATCAGCACCAAGCACACAAGTTATATTTGTGACTAGCCATTCTAGGTCTGATCTGTGGCTTTTGGGTGGATGTATACCAATTTATTTTTCCTCTACAGATCTCCATGCGTGAAGTGTAATTAGAAATTTGTTTGCATTTTTTGTGGTGTGGAATTAAAAACATGACCTTCTTGGAGTCTTGGAATAGGATTTTTCCTTGTCCTTTATTTTTTTACAAAATAAAAATTTAATAGATGCCAAGTAGCATTTCATATCATACATATAATTCCACTGATTCCATCCACTTTTTCCTAATGAAACAACCAGTTACGAGATGATGGTAATTGCAAAAAAATCGAGAGTTTTATATGCTTAATTATGTCACCTTTGGGTTCTGTGACAGTACTGTATCATCCACGTGGATTTTAGTTATCTCACGGAAACATTTTCCTGAATGTAGGGTTAACAAAGCTAGATATATGAACTTTCTTGCAGGTAAATTAATTCCAATAAATGTCAAGAGGCTTAAAGTGCTTTGGCAAAGATTTGTGGATTTAATGCCGGCTTGTTAAAACTATGGCTCTGAATTCAAGCAGCGCCACACACCACCAGTGAAAGCTCCTGTCAAGGGCCAGTTATTGGGGTCTTGCATAAATGCATTGTTTGAGCCAGTGTGCAATTGTCACACTATCCACCAGGGTGCGCTCTAGCCCCCGGGCCTCTTGTACCTCTTGCTCTAGGTGCACGTGGCCTTGACCTCTCCTAACTCCCCCAACCATGCTAGCTGTATAGATTATTTTTCTGCCTTCTCGCCTATGCCAAATTCACTTGTTAGGTGTAATCATATTTTTCTTGCTGTTCATAGACAGTACATCAATTTTCCCCTCTGTCTCTAGGCTCCCTTTCCAAAACCACGCCCTGCCTTTTTATTTTTTTTAATTAAAAAAAAAATTTTTTTTTTTGAGATGGCGTCTCGCTCTGTCACCCAGACTGGAGTGCAGTGGCATGACTTCAGTTCACTGCAACCTCCGCCTCCTGGATTTAAGGGATTCTCATGCCTCAGCCTCCCGGGTAGCTGGGATTAGACATGCACTACCACGCCCAGCTAATTTTTGTATTTTTAGAGATGGTGTTTCGCCATGTTGGCCACGCTGGTCTCGAACTCCTGACCTCAGGTGATCCGCCCACCTCCGCCTCCCAAAGTGTTGGGATTACAGGTGTAAGCTACCGCGCCTGGCCCCGAAGCTGTTCTTCTGCTGTCCTTCCTAGATGTTCTCTGTGAAGCTCTTCTCTGCTGTCTCCACCTCCTGTGCCCTCCGCCTGAGCTCATCTACTCCCATGATTACTGCTGCCACTCTACCTGCAGCTCCCGAACTGTGCACCCAGGTGTCCTGGGTGGGATACCACGGCAAACTCACAGAGGCACTGATGGATATTTTAACTTTTCGAGGGAAACACAGCAATACTTGTTACACACTGTGCAAACCACTCGCTTCAGGTAGTTCACAGTTTCAATATTAGATCATCTGCGTTCTTCCTGATGATGTCATTTTTGCAACATGAGGTTTTCAGAGGTTGCTGGGATCAAAATGCAAGTACTGCAGAAAAATCAAAGAGGAACAGGAAATGGTGTCCAATCTGATTCCAAGGTCTGGGGAGTTGTGCAATGCCCAACAGGTGCACACATCCCACTGGTAAGTGTAGAAGGCGGAGTTCTCCGGAGAAGAGAGGGGGAGGTGTGTGTATATGTGTGTATTCGAGAGAAAACCAGAGAGAGAGAGACTGATTTTAAGGAACTGGCTGACATGATTGTGGGGGCTGGCAAATCCACAATCTGCTGGGAAGGTCAGCAGGATGGAGACCCAAGGCAGAGTTGATGCTGCAGCTCAAGTTCAAGGACAGTCTAGCGGCAGAATTCCTTCCTCCTCATGGAAACCTCAGTCTGTTTCAGTCGTTTTTTCTTGTGGTCTTCAACTCATTTAATGAGTCCTTCCCACAGTATGGAAGATGATCTGCGTCACTCAAAGTCAATCAGTCAGTCTGTCTGTCTGTCTGTCAGCTATCTATCTATCTATCTATCCATCCATCTATCATCTATCTACCTACCTACCTACCTCTCTAAGCTAATCTATCTCTCTATCTAATTATCTATCTAATTATTTAGAGACAGATTCTGCTATATTGCCCAGGGTGGTCTCAAACTCCTGACCTCAAGTGATCCTTCTGCCTCCACCTCCCAAAGTGCTGGGATTGCAGGCATGAGCCACTGCACCCAGCTAAAATTTACCCATTTAAATGTTAATCTCATCTAAAAGACAAACCTTCACAGCAATACCCACTCTGGGGTTTGACCAAATATCTAGGCCCCATGCCCTACCCAAGTTGATGCATAAAACCAGCCATCACCTAAAAATGAAAAAAATACATCTTTTCTTTTCAATTGATGTGATTCTATTTTCAGTTGGCCACTAAATTGTTAGGTCATAAATACTAAGTTGTTTGGGCTTTACTACTTAATAAATGGAGCTGTTAGCTGTTTCTTTTGGTTTACAGGAATGCCATGAACAGAGAAAGCCTAAGAACCTTTGACTGTACACTGATGGCTACAGCCCAGATTGTAGTCTGGAGTTCCAGACATGCATATTCTATATGCATGCCAATATACATGTATATTCTGAAGAGGAGAATTCTCAGTTTCCCTACCTCAGAGGTTCCAAACTAAATTTCTTACATCTTTAACCAAACCTATTATCAACTGGATTTCCAGCAATATATTTTCCTCACCACCCCTTGTCCTCATTGCCAACCCCATCGTGACACTCCCTTGAAGGTCTGGGTAATGGATTTCACCTGTGTCATATTTGACCATAAAAATAAAATTAAGCTGGGTGTGGTGGTGCACACCCGCAGTCCCAGCTACTCAGGAGGCTGAGGTGGGGGGATCGCTTGAGTCCGGGAATTTGAGACCAGCCTGGGCAACGCAGCAGGACCCTGGCTGAAAAATTAATTAATTAATTAATTAAAAGTAACAAAATAAAATTAAATGTGGACAGAAGACCCTTGTCACAAATGATGGGTTTATTTATGTATCAGTGCTAGATATTGGGTATATATTGAACATAATATAATCAATCATTTCTGCTCTCAGATACATTTTTGGACAAGAAATTATGTGAAAATCTGTAAGCTGACATACACCGCAGTGTTTTTTGGTATATGAATTTCCCCACCTGGCCAACGTTTATAATAATTTATAATTCTAGCCTTTTCTAGACTACACAATTTCACCAGCGCCCCCCACACACTCAGCATAAACATAACCTGATTTTTTCCAACACTATTACTAAAAATAAAAAGACCACACACTGAGCGTCACTCAGTATCCTCAGAACCATTTGAACAGGCAGTTTTCATTCCATTCAAAGCCTTCAGAAAATTAACCTTTCTCCATAGAAGACCACAGAATGCTGAGGCCAGAAGAGATATGTAGCATCTAATCTCTGGCTCAGAAATATATTATTATTATTTTAATTTTAGCTGCAAAGCCTCCCTCTGATAGATATAAATGGTGACACCTTGGATGAAGGACAGGAGACAGAGTGGGGTGGGGTATCCTGTAGTCTCAGCCCCCACTCAGATAGAACACAGAGTCACCGAAGTGTCTGTATCTGTGGACGAGGACAATGAAACACATTCTACAACCATTTTGGCGTGCCTAGTAGGGGCGTGTCAGGAGCTGATCAAGTCCACTAGGGGTGGACATGGCTTGCTGGGGAACGAGTCCACTCTGTGATGCAAAATAGGTCCAGGGACATTCAGAATGCCAACAACTTAATATTCTGAAATGGCGACGTTTATGGCCAAATCCATTGCCCCCCAAGCAGGTCGACAACTCATCCTGGTTTGTTCAGGACTTCCTCGGTTTTGAAATTAAAAGTCACACATCCTAGGAACTCCTTCCATGCCTGCAAACTGGGACAGGCCAGTTAGATAACACCATCCCTCTGCCCTTAAACACACACATAATACTATGAAACAGTTCTTGCTGCCAATGGATCTCACTTTGAAGGGACTCAGATCACGGTAGTTTAACAAATGATGAACAGCTCGGATTGCAGAATACCTGTTGGAGTACACACAGCATGTGAAGCAGGTGAGAGGATCCTGGTGTTTTGTATATCGTCAGGATACCTATTGAACACATTGAAGACCAGTGGCAGGTGCTCTAGACTGGCCTCCACAATGCATCTCTTAGGTAGAAACGATGCCTAAAGTGTTTGAAGACAGCATTTTAAGCTTAGCAGGGAACTACCCTTCATAATCAATTATACTGGCTATCTTTGAAAAGCTCCTTGGATTCCTCACCCCCCATTAGATAAAATAAAGATAAACTTTCATCCAGTCGCTGATAAAATGATCCAAAGTTACAGTCATCACAAAAAACAAAATGTAGGAAGTATAAACTGATACATTCCCATTCTGGCAACAAATTTATGATGACTTCCATCAGTGGATATTGCACGTAATTTTTTTTTCTTGTTTTGTTTTGAAACAAGGTCTTGTTCTGTTGCCTAGGCTGGCATGCAGTGGCACGATCACAGCTCACGGCAGCCTTGACTTTGATCCTCCTGCCTCAAGCCATCCTCTTGCCTCAGCCGCCCAAAGTGCTGGGATTACAGGTGTGGGCCACCACTCCTTGCCTAGATATTGCATTTGAAAGCACCCTAAGGCTCAGCACCTAGAAGCAGGAGCTCCGGTTGATGGGCTATGTCAAGAAGTAACCTCCTGAAGGAGGCTTCGTGGACACAGGACTGAGTCCTTGCACTTCAAAAACACAAAATTGCTGTTTGTGCAATTAGTCAGAGCCCTGCTTCCTTCCTTGCAGACAGTGCCAAACACTCAGTACCACTCTCCAGAAAATAGGCAGGGAAGTGTATAGTGTACTTACAGGGTTTCCCTTTCTGAAGCGGGAGATCATTCTGTGAAATTTGGGCTCCTTTTTACCTTTGAAAAAATTCACTCTAGGCCCCCAGTTCCACCTTCCTTTTCTTTTGGGTGTAGCAGCATTTATTTTCTGCAGTTATTTTGAACATCAGCAGCTGAGGCAACTGAACATGTTTCTGTGCTGTCTTGCACCCATTTCTCTTTGCAAGCTTCCTATGTATTACTCCACACCTTTTCCATGCCCCTCTGTCCTCCGCCTCAACCTTCTAGAGACGGTCCTGGGTATCAATCAGTGGGTCCCATGGAAGACTATCTGCACCAAGACAAGATGGAAAGCCACCCGAAAGACATGGGTAGGTTCTTGGATGAACAAAGGATTATTTTATTTTATTTTATTTTATTTTTATTTTATTATTTTAGAGACAGAGTCTCGCTCTGTCGCCCAGGCTGGAGTGCAGTGGCACGATCTCAGCTCACTGCAAGCTCCGCCTCCTGGGTTCACGCCGTTTTCCTGCCTCAGCCTCCCGAGTAGCTGGGACTACAGGTGCCCACCACCACGCCCGGCTAGTTTTTTTTTGTATTTTTAGTAGAGACGGGGTTTCACCATGTTAGCCAGGATGGTCTCAATCTCCTGACCTTGTGATCTGCCTGCCTCGGCCTCCCAAAGTGCTGGGACTAAAGGTATGAGCCACCGCACCCGGCCGATGGGTTTATTTTGCAGATCACAGATACCATTAGATTTCACATCTGAACCTCCATCAACAACATGGAAATTAGTTAAAGCTAAAGGGGGCTTTACAGAAACACAGGGCAAATCACGGGCTCCCCTGCCTGTTTTCTGCAGTTACATGTGTGAGCACATGTGCATGTGTGCACACACACACAGACACCATACATGCATACACCCATGAATACCCTCCCTCATTTAGGAAACTGCTAAAGTGCTACCTTGGACAGATGACACAACTTTGCTGAGCTGAGGAGTTATTCTTCTGAGAAATGGTCCTTCCCTGACCCCATCTAAGTCTTTCGCATGTTGTCAAGATGCTTAAATTTTAGGCAGAAATCCTACCATGGACTAACAGGGCTGGTACTTCAAAGACATGGTTCTATTTATTTTGTAATATGTAAATAGAGCTATAGTAGGCATTGGATAGGAGTTAACAAGGCAACAGGACTTATTTTTTTAAACGAAGGTACGGAATAACAGGTATTTTTGAAGCTCTCTCAGTAAGGATTAAGTCATCTTTCAAGGGTAAATAAGGTTGATTTCATCATTCAAGAAGGATATTCAGTCAGGAGTTTGAAACCAGCCTGGCCAACATGGAGAAACCCCGTCTCCACTAAAAAGACAAAAATTAGCCAGGCGCAGTGCTGAGCACTGGTAATCCCAGCTGCTCAGGAGGCTGAGGCAGGAGAATCACTTGAGCCCGGGAGGCGGAGGCTGCAGTGAGCCGAGATTGTACCACTGCACTCCAGCCTGGGTGACAGAGTGAGACTCTGTCTCAAAAAATAAAAAAATTAAAAAGTGAAAAAGATAGATGTTCACCAAAACCATGTAGTCTTACAAGGCAAGAATCAGCTCTAAGATCCAGTCATGGCCTGTAATTTTTTGGTGTTGGATGGAAAAAACATTCAATCAAAGGATCACCTCTCTCAAGATGGTTCCACCAGCTTTCTACAATCTATAAACAGTCGAAATAGACACATTTCTGCAGGTGGTATCCCCAAAAAGCACAACAGTCATTATCTGAAACCATCCCCCCTCTGCAGGAGGACATCCCACGTGAAAATACACAAGAGTTTCCTACAAACTGTCTACAGAAAAGCTCCATCTGGCGCTAATCCCGGGCAGCTTTACCAACACAGCCCATTAATATTTCCACAGTCACATCCCTTTGCTCTTAATTGGACTGTAGGTGGGTCTTGTGCTCTGCTAATGGGCTCTTCTGAACACAGCCCGGCTGCTCACTCGAAATAAGAACATTTAATCGCCAGGCTACTCTCCTCAAGCCTACCAGTGAAGAGCCCTTCGTCACGTCAGTGTTTGTGAACAAATAAAAATACAACCTCACTGTTATCTCTGTTGACAATGCGGGCTCCTGTCATTGCCCTCAAAGAGACACAGATAAGGATATCCACCCAGGCTCCCTAAAAATCAATAACTGAACTGCAAAATACGTCTCGCTCTACTGTTGATTTGCCTTCAGCGGTTCACTGGAAGAGATCGCGGTGAGAGAGAAGGATGCCATCAGTGATGCTAAATTTCCCTTCATGTCTTATTACATCAAAGGATCTTTCATGAACTTCCATACCTGAGTTGTTTAATGGTAGTATATTCTTAAATATCTATTGTTTATTTATTTTTGAGACAGAGAATTGCTCATTGAGTCCTATGTGCGTGGCATGTATTAAGGCCTCTCCAATACCTCTCAAGATATGGAGGGTTTTGTTTGTTTGAGACAAGGACATGCTCTGTCACCTAGGCTGGAGTGCAGTGGCACAATCAAGGCTCCCTGCAGCCCACACCTCCTCAGGCTCAAGTGATCCTCCCTCCTCAGCCTCCTGAGTAGCTGGGACCACAGGTCTGCACCACCACACCCAGCTAATTTTTATTTTTATTTTGTAGAGATGGGGGTCCCACTATATTGCGCAGGCTGGTCTCGAACTCCTAGACTCAAGCAATCCTCCCTCTTATCCTTCCAAAATGTTGGGATTACAGACATGAGCCGCCATGCCCAGCTTTTTTTTTTTTGAGATGGAGTCTCTCTCTGTCACCAGGCTGGAGTGCAGTGACACAATCCTGGCTCACTACAACCTCCACTTCCCAGGTTCAAGGAATTCTCCTGCCTCAGCCTCCCGAGCAGCTGGGATTAGAGGCATGTGCCAACATGTCCAGCTAATTTTTATATTTTTTTAGTAGAGATGAAGTTTCACCATCTTGGCCAGGCTGATCTTGAACTCCTGACCTCAGGTGATTAGCCTGTCTCAGCCTCCCAAAGTGCTGGGATTATAGGCATAAGCCACTGTGCCCGGCCCCAGCCTTCACTTTTTTTTTTCTTTTTTTAAACTATGATATAAAGTTCCACTTTAACCTTCCTACATTAGAATAACACATTGAGGCTTCCGGCCATGTCTGTGTATATCTGTTTTTCCTGAATGACTTTGAGCTGGCCCCCTTTAGCTGGGCTCCTCTCCATCCTGCCCTTGTTCTGAAAGGCTCGGGGACAGAGCAGGCATCTTGGGCGTGAGTGGCACCTCCTCTGAAGGAGAAAACCCAGATCCTACAAATAAATTGTGATGACACAGTCTGCTTCTTCTCAGGTCACCTTATGTATCCAGAGAATCTAACACCAGCACAGGGAGGAAAATAAAATTCCAGGGCAAGGAAAGTTCACTTTGTAGAGCAGAGAGCATGTCATCAATGGGCCACACGGTTTGTGAGTCTTACAAAAAGCCAGCTATGCTCCTGCCCTCTCAGTCCTGCTGAACAAAGCCCAGGTGCCACCTATCAAGTCCTTCTCTTTTCAAGCCTACAAGAAGACCGTTCCTATTCTAACGGCACTTCCTTTTCACCCTTAGAGGATAAAAAGGAGACTTTTCTTTTTCCCCTAAGAAAGCCTTTTTCCCCCCAGATGACAAAAAGTTCCCATAGGCCCCCAACCCTCCTGAGATACAAGAAACCCCAGCTCAAATGTAGAGGTCACTGCAGTACCGCCCAGCATGGGACCAGTCCTCAGGGTTGGAATGTGATTACCTCCAGCAATAAGTAGAAAAAGTTGCACAGAGCTGCAACTATCGGCTAAGAAAAAGCAATGTGGTCACATCACTGATTCACTCACATAGCTGCTCGGTCATTACTCTTTGGGTCTTTTTCCTCCCTTATCACCATATCCCTAGCAAATATTTGAGAGCACACAATGGGTAGCCAAACATCGCTGATTCCTTCAACCAACACTTACTACTTGACTCCTGTGTCAAGTCAAGGTGTGCAGCTCAGAGACGAGCCCAGCGAGGACCCGTTCACCGCCCTCAAGACACTTCAACCACAGCAGAGTCGCTGGCAAAAGGAAGGTCCTTTGCTTAACCCTCCAAATATCAACCAGCCTCAATTGTTCTCCAAGGTGTCATGGGACATAGGCTGGGACCTACCACATGTCCGATCCTGAGGTTGCATCATGTGTGCAGAAGACAAAGCCTTTAATTTAGGGGCAACTCTAGACCACCTCCTAGGGCCTGGGGTCCACTGTTAGGAGTTCTGGCATTGGGGAAAATAGCAGCTTTTGACTTCAAGGACACCTCTGGTGGACTTTTAAATTAATAGTAACTGATATTTAAATATTTGGCAATCTTCTACTTTTTTTGTTTTGTTTTGTTTTATTTGAGACAGGGTCTCACTCTCTTGCCCAGGCTGGAGTGCAGTGGTGCAGTCTTGGCTCACTGTAACCTCAACCTCTTCAGGCTCACGTGATCCTTCAACCTCAGCCTCCCAAATAGCTAGGACTACAGGTGTGCACCACCACACTTGGCTGATTTTTGCATTTTTTGTAGAGACGGGTTTTCACGAAGTTGTCCAGGCTGGTCTCCAACTCCTGGGCTCAAGTGATCCTCCTGCCTCTGCCACCTAAAGTGCTGGGATTACAGGCATGAGCCACCATGCCCAGCCTGTAGTCAATTATATGTGCCCTGCCTTAGAAAAGGGACTGAGTTTTGGAGGCACACCAGGAACAAGGTACCTGAATTCCATGGAAGTCCACTGGGTTCTGTTGATCTTGCTTAAAAATGTAGAGGCTAGATAAGGGAGAGTGGTGCCTAATTTGTGATTTCAAACTTTAAAATATATAACTTTTGTTTCCTGAAAACTGAGAAATTTTTACTAAAACTTGGCAAGAAAATAAAAACTCTGCGGTTCTACCCTAGGTACCTCTCCCATTTTCAACTCATCTTTCTTCCTAAGGCTTTAGTCATTTGGTGTCATGGTCATTCAGCTTGTCCTAGCAGGGTGGCCTTAGGCATGTTACTCCACCAGCTTCAGTTTCCTTCTCTGCAAACTGCAGATAATAGCACTTACCTCATTGGGTTGTTGTGAAGATGAAATGAATTACACACATAAAGAGTTGACAGCGCTACCTGGCGCCTGGGAAAAGCAAAATGAATGTCAGTGGCTGTTCTTCTTGTTTCATGGAGTTGTTGGACAGCCATTTGTTTGGTAGATTAATAAAACACATTTCCAGGATATTAAAAAGACTTCCCCTGTTTAATATCCAATTTAGAAGAACTAGGGGGGGAGTTAAGAAAAAAGCAGAGAAATAACGTTGCCAAAACTTAGGAGGCGATAGCACCAACACGTGACAAACTACTTAGGACATGATCTCTTTGCCATAATTTTCCTTTGCGAAAGTATTTTAAAAAGAAAGACTAGCTATTCACATTTTACAGGTGCAGATAACAATTATTGCACTGCTCATAAAGTTTAAGGACAATAGGTTATATCCTAAGAAGCCCCTCTTTATGGGTAGCAGAGTGGTGCAGGGAAATTGTGTGCATCAGGGCAGAAATTAACCAGGGAAGAGCCACCGTGTGTTGGGTGCATGCAAGATGGATTACCTGCATTATCTGCCTTCATTCTCTCCTTTTAGGAGATGGACATTATGCTCATCATATAGATGAAGAAGGAGGGAACCAGAGGTTACTTAATTTGACTCAGGATCACACACTATGTGGTAAACCTTGATTCACACTCAGGTCAGCTGGACTCAAGACTACGATGATTTTGTAAATTTCCACCAATGTTGAAAAAACTGTGTTCAGTGGGTTCTGGGATGTAAAAGGGTATAATGCAGAGGGTTCCACAGTCAAATACAATGGGGGAACGCTGAGTAAAAGAAAGGTTAACCAGGTTCTCTTCATTGCAGGTCTTTTCAGAGACTTCAGTATACAAACATACACTGTGATCCCACAGTGAGATATAGTGTGCAACATCTGTCAGAACACGGAAGTCCTTGTGTGTGTGTGTGTGTGTGCGCGTGCGTGCACGTGCCTATTTGTCATGGTCTACTGGTCTACAGAATACGGTTTGAAAAGCCCCATCCTCATACCATATCACATCCCTCATCATACTGATGGCATGTTCCTTACCCTCAGAACTGGATTTCATTCTTTTCCTCCACTTACTCACACTTTCCCTGTTTTTTCACTTTTTTTTTTTTTTTTTGAGACAGAGTCTTGCTCTGTCACCCAGGCTGCAGTGCAGTGGTGTGATCTCAGCTCACTGCAACCTCCACCTCCTGGGTTCAAGCGATCCTCCGGCCTTAGCCTCCCAAGTAACTGGGATTACAGGCATGAGCCACCATGCCTAGCTAATTTTTGAATTTTTAGTAGAGACAGCGTTTCACCATGTTGTCTAGGCTGGTCTCAAACTGCTGACCTCAACTGATCTAGCCACCTCAGACTCACAAAGTGCTGGGCATGAGCCACTGTGCCCAGCCACCAATGCCATTCATTCATTCCTTCCAACAAATAGGTTATGCCAGTCATTGCATCAAGTACAAGGGACACAGGAAATGAAGGGATCATGAACATCAGCTGACACTTATCAGATGCAACCAAGAACGCATTTTAGAGCCCTACTTCTTAGGGAGAATTACAAGAGAGATTAAAGAAGATTTTGTGGATGTTTATGATGGATACGCACAGGTTTTTCTGGCTGGATTCAATGGCTTTGTTCCTTTAAAGAGAACAAAAGACAAAGCTCAGAGCCCATGTTTGAATTAAACCCTAAGAAGGCTGATGGTCTGCCTTGTTCTCCATTCAGTGGACCTTGCCTTATTCTAAAAGGGCAGAGGGGATTGCCTGCAATTTTGAACCTGGCCTTTGTCCAGTTGTCCAGACCACCCTATTACAGTTTAACTGCAGTCCATTATGTTACCTCCAATTCCTTTGATTCCTTTCCAATCCAAATTCCCCCTTCCTGGGGTAACTGTTGACGGTCTAGCCAGCATATTATCTAACAGCATATGGAATGTGGAATGGTATATCCTTATGAGGGCTGCACACATTCCTTTTCCAGGTTCCATTCTGAAACACATGTGCTATCAGTTAGTACAGGAGGCTGAAAAGGGACAAAGCTAAGCAAACGATGGGAAAGAGCTGAGAGAATTCCAAAGCAAGGCTCCTTCCATGGCTTAGCAATTGAGTGGGTACCATGGTACCTACTCAGCAATTTTTACATGTAAGAACAAATAAGATACATTGGTTTATTGCACTCAGTTATCTTAGGATATATTTTTCTTTTATAATTTTAAACATAATCAGTCCATTCAATGTGGCTCCAGAAATCAAAAGCTTTCTATGGCTCCGGCAGAGACTCTATGACTCGGGCAGTGACCCAACATTCCTTTGTTTCTCTCCATTGTAAAGCACTCAGGAGTTATTTTGGCAGCTACGCAGGAGTTTTGCCTCCACAATGAATGGTATGCCTGCTCTAGCATGCTGGGTGGAGATGAACTCCATTCTTTTTTCTTTTCTTTTTTTTTTTTTTTTGAGACAAGGTCTCACTCTGGCTAAGTGCAATAGCACAATTATGGCTCAATGCAGCCCTGACCTCTTATGCTCAAGCAATCCTCTAGCCTCAACCTCCCATGTAGCTCAGACTACAGGCATGTGCCACTATGCCTAATTTTTTTTTTTTTTTTTTGTAGAGATGAGGTCTCATTATGTTGTCCAGGCTGGTCTCAAACTCCTGGATTTAAGTGATCCTCCCACTTTGGCCTCCCAAAGAGCTAGGATTACAAGCATGAGCCACCACGCCCAGCCAATCATTACGTCTTGATGGGAAGAAGGGCGTGAAGGGAGTGAAGGGCCAAGCAGTGTGTACACGAAGGCTGTTTCCACAGCGCCAGCCAAAGCACTTGGCCAGGTTTGCTGGTGGGAAGCTTAACACAGGAAATAAGAGCAGTGACAGCCACATCTTTAAATGATTAATAACATGCACTATCAGTCCATCTCTGCTCATGAACACAAGCTTTATAACATGAAAGCTCTTGAGACGGAGCTTAGTCCGGAGCTAAGAGAAAAGGAGAATCAAGGAGAGTCAGTCAAGGTTTCCAAAAGGAGACTTGCCAAGAACTCTGAAAAATCTAAAAGCTGATCCGGTATTTTGGAAGAAATGCATCTATTTTCAGAATAGAAGACCGCAAGGAACCTTGCGTGATGGCGGAATAAAATAAACTAAGACCTTTAGGAGAAATACTGACATGAAAGTTGCTGCATTGTAATTAAACAGCTACAGTCTAAAAAACTGAGAGAACAATAGAAATCAGAGTATAAGCAACTTTGCTAACTAGTGCCTGACAGGAAGCCGTCAATTTCTTGCTGTATGAATGAACAATAGACAAGAAGAATGTAAAATGCAAGTGAGCAAGAGGTGAGGACCTTCCAAATACATGACACGAGGAGGAGCAGACAGATACTAAGACAGTTACATCAGTGAGAAGAGAAACATTACATTCCAAACTGTGAAAGACACGATGTCCCTTTGAAGAATACCAACAGAGAACAGGCAGCGAAAGGGGACACTTGGCTTCAGGGCTACTGACTAAAGCTGAGTTATTTTTATCATTTGGAAGATGCTGCTGCCGTTGAAAGTATTACTTCTCATGCACTTACGTGATGTGTATCTGGCCTTCCCTGACACTTTCCATGGCTTCAGAGAAGAACTCCTGCCCCAGACAGATAGCTGCCTGCAAGTCACTCAGACTTACCAGGCAACCAGGCAGTCACCTTTAAAAACCATGCTTAAGCACCTGGGGTTGTAAAGAGATTCACAAGTACAGGGTTTCTCATTGTTCTGTGATATTGTTCAGGAACCCTTATTGCTCATAAGAGTAGCCTGTTGGGTTTCTTATAGTAGTGTCTAGGTTTGGGGCAAAACGATGAACTACTTTTTTTTTTTTTTTTTTTGAGACGGAGTCTCGCTCTGTGGCCCAGGCTGGAGTGCAGTGACCAGATCTCAGCTCACTGCAAGCTCCGCCTCCCGGGTTTACACCATTCTCCTGCCTCAGCCTCCCGAGTAGCTGGGACTACAGGCGCCCGCCACCTCACCCAGCTAGTTTTTTGTATTTTTTAGTAGAGACGTGTTTTCACCGTGTTAGCCAGGATGGTCTCGATCTCCTGACCTCGTGATCTGCCTATCTCGGCCTCCCAAAGTGCTGGGATTACAGGCTTGAGCCACCGCGCCTGGCCACGATGAACTACTTAAAGTCCTGAAGATTCCCCAAGTGTCCAGTGCCACTGAGTGTTGCATAATAGTAGGAACAGAATATGTACACAACCATGTACAAAGGTGTGAATTATTGGTGATTTGGGAAAGCCAGAACCTGCAGTCATCTTCTATGATGACTGATTTCCAAGTTGGTTGCTGTGGGTATTAATAGTAGAAAGGACATTTTGTTAAAATGTTCTCATTGACACCATTTGTTAATGCCTGAAGAGTGATCAAATAGCATGGATATTTTTTGATACAACAAAAAAATGTATTTTTCTTGGACATTTACCAGTTGGTGAGTCAGGAAATGTTAATAAAAGACTAAATCAACCAGAATTTGAATACAACTCTCTCTTTTGTTTTTTAACTCTGTCATCAATAGTAAGATCATTGGTACCACAGACACTCAATCCCAGCATGGTTTCCCTCATTTACCATTTTCTCTCATTGCTCTATTTCCTCTCCTAGGTGGTCTCTTTCTCTTTCCTAATGAGATGTTGATGACTTCTAAACATGTTATTCCAGGCTGAGGTCTCTGCTGAGCCCCAGAACTGTATTCCCAGCTGCTCAATGGATGACCCCTGGGCTCCACAAAGATGTCATGTCCTGACACAAGTATGGTCCCATGAAACCTCCACCTAACCCCATCTGCTTCTCATGCTAGAGTGATATCGCCATTCATCCAAGTAGATGCTGTAATCCTACATGTAAGATGTAGCAGTTACAGAAACCTAACATAGCTAACTAACTCCATCTTGCTTCTAACCTCTCAAGCTGACTGCCTTTGCTCATTCCCACACATAAGCCAAGATAACCATGGAGGGGAATTTAGTTTACAGTTTAAAGCAAGGATGATAATAGTCCCTTCCCAAAACTCACCACTGAAGAAGCAAAAAGGGCACAGACACAAGTAACAATGCAATATTCAATGTAACACCCTCAGACTCCTGCTACTGCTCAGATGTCTGTGGTTACCTGTCACCTCAACCCTCTCCTTGTTCCCCTTTCCCAAATATAAAAAGAAGCTTGAGATTCATGTCTTTTAAGATGGTTCTTTAGGAGACCAGTCCACCATCTTCTCAGTTTGCTGGCTCTCCAAATAAAGTCATTTTCCTTACCCCACCTCCTTGTCTCTTGACTTACTGGCTGTTGTGCAGTAAGCAGCATAGGCTTTCAACCTGGCTACAGTATCTCCCCAATTTTGTGCTCTCCTCTCCATCACCAATGTTTCTGCTTTCATATTTAACTTTATGTTATTAACACATGTCACACTAAATGTGTTCCAGTCAAGGCTCAAAGAACTTTGAGACCTTCATCATCCTTTGCCTGCATCATCAAGGACCTTCTAATCAGGCTCCCTCACCTCCCATCTGTTCTTTACATGGCAGTCAAAGTAGCTTTGTCAAAAAATGCAATCCCATCACAGTACCCTGGGCTCTGAATTTTGAATACTCCTCATTTTCCATACTACTTAGCCTAGCCCGTAAGGACCTTCATTACCTGCCAGTCATCTGCCCTTTGTGACTCAGCTCTCTTCCCAGGTCCTATGCAGTCACCCTAAACTACGCATCTGCTCTTGTAGAGGCTATATAGCTTTGCAATTGCTTTTCCTTCTGCCTAGGAAGTCTTTCTCCACCTGGAACTTTTACCATCATCAGCCAGGTATAAGGAAGTTTTCTTTACAGAAGACTTCCCCAAACCTCCAAGAAGAACTGTCTGGAAGGCCTTGAAGGCAAAAATAAAACCCCAAGGTCAGGTGTGGTGGCTCATGCCTGTAATCTCAGCACTTAAAGGTGGGAGGACCACTTGAGGCCAGGGGTTCAAGACCAGCCTGGGCAACATAACAAGAAATAAAAAAAACTAGTTGGATGTGGTGGTACAATGCTGTTAGCCCCAGTTACTTGGGAGGCTGAGACAGGAAGATTGCGTGAGCCCAGGAGGTATGACTGCCCCATGCATTCATAATAATGAGACACTATCTCTATTTAAAAAAATGTTTAAGTAAAAAATGTAAAAAAATTTTAAATAAAGTCCCAAGTAGATCTAAAACAAAATGTCAAGTGAAAACATATGATACAGTTGGTTTAACAGAATGCAGGACAGTTGCAAGACTTTTCTTAACTACTATGGTCAGGCAAAAAAAAAAAAGATAACCTAATATGGAATTGGAAATGATGAAGCAATGACAATCTGAAACACTTTTCCATGCAAAAAAAAAAATGTGGAGGAATCACACAGCTGTAGTCTTAGCAGCTGTTGAGTCAACCAACTTGGGTAAGTAGGCGTGGAAATCAGAGAATGCTGATTTATGCTAATTTACTTATATTTGGTCTGAATACTCTCTATTTTTCATTTCTAAAACTCCTGTCAGCATCATTTCTGGTTCCATCCATTTTCAGAAAGTTTCATACAGCATTTCTTTCCAATGGTTTTTTTTCTGCTTTTTCAGATTATGATGAAAAAGAATATGAAGATCCCAGTGAAACTGTAGGCCACATTCAGAAAACCACACATATGCAAATTTGAATCCCATTAAGTCAAACACAAGCCTTAGATGTCCTAATACAAAGACGGCCAACACATGACCTTGAATTCAAGGACTCAGAGATTTGGAAGGCAGACTCACAGCCAACAGCCTTCAACATCCAACGGGAACTTCGAATGTAGTCTGTCCAAAACCCAACTGGAGTTTGTTCTTCAAGCTTAATCTCACCTCAGACCCCCTCCCCGTTCTCTGTAAATGACATCAGGAATCCTCCAACTGCCAAGGGCACAAACCTTGTTTCTAATCATTCTTGACTCCCTGCTTTTCTTTACAGTCCTTCCCAGTCAGACCATTAGAGTTCCCATCAACTCTGTGAACTGGGATCTGATTCTCACCTCTCATGGCCACCACCCTAACCATGGCCTGTTGTCACTAAGTTGTCCAGGAGCTTCCTCACGGGTCTCTCCACTTCCAGGCTTGCTCCATCCCCCTACAGACTGCTTTAACTAAGCATACAAGTCTTTAAAATCCTCCAGTGGAGGCCAGGTGTGGTGGCTCATGCCTGGAATCCCAGCACTTAGGGAGGTCGAGGTAGGAGGATCGCTTGAGGCCAGGAGTTTGAGACCAGCCTGGGCATCACAGCAAGATCCTGTCTCTAAAAAAATATTTAAACATTAACTGGGCTTAGTGGTGTGCACCTGTAGTCCCAGCTACTAGGAAGGCTGAGATGGGAGGATCACTGGAGCCCAGGAGTTTGAGGCTGCAGCAAGCTATGATTGAGCCACTGCACTCCAGCCTGGGTGACAGAGCAAGACCCCATTTCTAGAGAAATTAAAAGCCAATGATTTCCCCTCTTACTCAGAGTAAAAATTCAAGTCTTTACCACAGCCTATAAGACCCTAGATGACCTTGATCTTGACTATGTCCCACCCCCAGCCCACCCCTATATGGTCCCTCAGTCCCATGTAGCCATCCCGCCACCCCACCTAAGGCCTTGGTCTTAACTGTCTAACTTGTCTTATTTCCTCTGCCTTCTGGGCTCTTCCACTAGACAGATATCACATGGCCACCTCCTCCCTCACTGCTCCCTGGTGACTGCTCAAATTGTCCTTTCATCCAGAAGGCCGTCTCTTTAAAGCATCCTGTGTCGATTTCCCTTACACTGTCTTATTTTTTTTCAGAGCACTTATACCCCATGCCATCTATTTATTTGTCTGTCACCTGCCTCTTTTCTCTGAAATGCTGGCACTAAGAAGGCAGGTACTTTGTGTGTTCCCTGTTTTTTCAGACCTATACAGCAGTGCCTAATATGCCCTTAAGAAATATACACTGAATAAATAAGAGTAAAAGAGAAGCACAGCATGGACACAGAAAACATAATGCCAAATTAAAGGTAATTCACTCATAAAAGAGCAACACATTAGGAAGTGTATACAGATGCACCCGACAGCAGTAACTTAACCTAGGCATGCCCTGAGAATGACTCCATGATCAAGAAGAATGTACATTCAGAGTTCTGAGCTAAGGAATCCAGGAGTGGCCAACCCAGGGATTCACCCCTTATCCATGATGGATATCCGAACCCCTGGCCTGTCTCTTGAAACGCAGGTCATACAGGGGATCAAGGCCCTTTGTTTTGGGTTAAATGGAGGTTACTAGGTGGAGGGTGCTAAGTGAAAATGCTATATACACTGTAAGCTTTTTACAAATGGTAGTGGTTCTCCTGTCCAACCTGCCACCATTGGACCGTCCCTGTACGTAAGTTCCCCCGATAAACCGCATGTCTTGTTTGCTGTCTCTCAGTCTTTTCTTTTCTTTTCTTTCTTTGAGATGGAGTCTTAATCTGTTTCAGTCCCCTCCCCTCCCCTCCCCTCTCCTCTTTTTTCTTTTCAAGATGGAGTCTTAATCTGTTACGTAGGCTGGACTGCAGTGGTGTGATCTTGGCTCACTGCAGCCTCCACCTCCCCAGTTCAAGCGATTCTCCTGCCTCAGTCTCCCAAGTAACTGGGATTACAGGCGAGCGCCACCATGTTCAGCTAATTTTTGTATCTTTAGTAGAGATGGGGTTTCACCATGTTGGCCAGGCTGGTCTCAAACTCCTGACCTCAGGTGATCTGCCTGCCTTGGCCTCCCAAAGTGCTGGGATTACAGACGTGAACCACTGTGCCTGGCCAACCTGTTCTAAAAAATAAAGTCTACTTATAAGAAAAGATTAATTGTAGAACTTCTGTTGCCTTTTTTTTTTTTTTTAATAAACATTTTTGCAAGCAAAGTCCTTCTTGGAATCCAGAAAAGGGAAAATCACTTTAAGATGAAGTGATCTGGGATGAAGCTACAGTGTCAGCAGGTGGAGATGGCTGGGGTTTGAGGAATGGTGAGAAGGGAAGATCTGTTTGGGAATGGAAGTTAGAAGGTGCCTGGGGCACTGAGCGCTATGCTGTGCGTGGCACTATGGTGACATGGAGAAGGCTGCAATTAAATTTCAGTTTTCCAGATACAGAAAACCTTAGGCTTGAAGTAACGCAATATGCTTTATAATCAATTTATATTTGAAAAGAGATGTGAAAATTTATCTTCCTTCATATTAAATGCTTTGGATAATTTTCTCGGCATTTTTAGGGCTTTTTTGGTGTTTTTAACACCTCAGCATTTATTGCATGATGAAACGTCATTGATACAAAAATAATGACCTGGGTCTAACTTGAAGATGCCAAAACTAAAGAGAAATGTGAGAGCAGGGGGCACTTATCTGCCCCAGTTGCACTGAATTTTGTTGTCTGAGATTGCCAGGTCCAAAAGTAGCACTAGGAATGCAGACCTGGCCAGGTGCGGGGGCTCACGCCTATAATCCCAGCACTTTGGGAGGCTGAGGCGGGCGGATCACTTGAGGTCAAGAGTTCAAGACAGGCTTGCCCAACATGCTGAAACCTCGTCTCTACTAAAAATACAAAAATTAGGCGGGCATGGTGGCTGGTGCCTATAATCCCAGCTATTTGGGAGGCTGAGGCACGAGAATTGCTTGAACCTGGGAGGCAGAGGTTGCAGTGAGCTGAGATCATACCACCACACTCCAGCCTGGGCAACAGAGTGAGACTCTGTCTCAATAAACAAACAAACAAACAAACAAACA
>NW_012119932.1:2304839-2306722 GCF_000951035.1 Colobus angolensis palliatus
TGAGGCAGGAGAACTGCTTGAACTTGGGAGGTGGAGGCTGTAGTGAGTCAAGATCATGCCACTGCATTCCAGCCTGGGTGACAGAGTGAGACTCCATCTCAAAAAAATAAAAGAAGGCAGACGCCATCCAAAATGCACAGAACAGCCTAAGGAAACTGCAGGAAATGCAGAGAGAGGGGCCTTCACAGTAGAAACAGAGGCAGGATATATTTACACTACTCTTAATTCAAGATGATCCTGCCAAAGACAAGAACAGAAGGAATCTGGAACACATGTGACAAGCAAATCGAGGGGTGCGGGAGAGGAGAAGGAAAATGGACCATAAGATCTGAACAGACTCAGGGGGCCATGTGGCTACTTTTCTAATAACTAGCATTTAACTTAAAAAAAAAAATCAGAAATAATTCTCCCAAAAAGAAACTGACCAAGCAGTGATCTCTTTGCACTGTGGGACAGATTCATTTTGTTATCAATTGAAAAGATTTTGAATGCAAAATTCATAACTCATGTTGTCTCACAAACATTTCTCTAGGAGTCTCTGCAGATGCCCAGTGAGGAAGGTGAGTAACTGGTAAAGCATCTCTCTGTACGTAGTTTGAGTGTTTCAGTGTTTGAGCAAAAGGTTGGTGACTACCCCCTGCGGCAACAAGAAGCCATAAGAAGATCGGAAGCACCAGTGAAGCTATATCTCTTGCATCTGGAAATGAACAAGCAGTAAAGAATCTAGGAGAAAAGTTGTTGCTGGACTTGGAGCTTGCACAGGTTCCAGGGGACCAAAGGGAAGGAAAACTGAGGCAGTTTGGTCAGAGAGAGAAGTCTAAGTGGGAGGGAGCACCACACCGGTTAAATTTCATTAGTTCACAGGGCAGGCTGAACCCACAGAGGAAGCACCAGGGCTGTAAGGATCCCTCCAGCACCCACCGGCTTCATAAAATTGTAGTTTATTCATAAGCATAAAAGTGACTATTGAAAAGGAAAAATCTAGACTGAGTGCAGTGGCTCATGCCTGTAATCCCAGTACTTTGGGAGGCCAAGGTGAGAAGACAGCATTAACTCAGGAGTTTGAAACCAGCCTGAGCAACACAGGGAGATTCTGTCTCTACAAAAAAATTAAAAAATTAGCCAGGTGTGGTGGTGCATGCCTATGGTCTCAGCTACTTGGGAGGCTGAGGTGGGAGGATTGTTTGAGCCAGGGAGGTCAAAGCTGCAGTGAGCTGCGATCACAGCCTGGGCAACGGAGCAAGACCCTGTTTCCAGAAAAAAAGGAAAGTGCTCACATGTCAAAGGCACTTATGTTGCCACGAGAAAGCCACAGGATTGTGTGATATTTGGTGTAATTTGATGGACGGGTTCTGTATGGACAAAGCAAGAGTCCAGGGAATTTTAGAGGGAGAGAGTGATTCAAGTCAGGTCAAACCTACAGGTGGTTATTAGGCTCAAAATAATCTAAAGAACCTGGATTTTAGAGCCTGGTCCCAAAATCCAGCCATGAGCAATTGTAGAAAACTCGGTCGACTTCTCTAAAAGCCAGTGAGATAGCTTCATCATTTTCCATATTTAAGAGCCAGATGGCATTAGTGTTATTATGTATAGTATTTACAGTTTGTAACATTTTTGCAACTCTGTGCTAGGTGTTTTAAGGTCATTATCTCTAATATTCATTCTGACCCTGCAGGGACCCCTAGAAGCCAGAATTCAGGACAGTTGAATTCTGAAAGTTGAGAGAAGAATGCCAAACTCATGCATTAATTCCTGAGCCCAAGCTCTGTCCATTCTGACAAGTTGCCCAATACATGAATTCCCTTCATGATTTTCTCCCAGCTTCTTTTCCTGTGGGACATGTTCTTGCTATTTCTTTTCTTTTCTTTTTTTTTTTTTTTTTT
>NW_012119932.1:2307602-2308408 GCF_000951035.1 Colobus angolensis palliatus
CATGCCCAGCTAATTTTTGTATATTTAATAGAGACAGGGTTTCGCCATGTTGACCAGGCTGGTCTCAAACTCCTGACCTCAGGTGATCTGCCCACCTCGGCCTCCCAAAGTGCTGGGATGACAGATGTGAGCCACTGCACCCGGCTCGCTGTTCTTTTTTCTAGCACTCTGATTAAATCTGAACCTTTAACTTTTATTATCCTCTGCCTTAAGACAAGAACTAATGAGGCTGTCCACGCTGGCAATTCTCAAGCCCATCAGACACAAGGCCTCTTTTTATATCCTGAGATATAATTATTTAAAAACTTGCTTAGTCACATACATTTGTAAAAAATCAATACAATATCCTATTATATAAAGGAGAAAAAAAGAAAGAAAAATTTATGAACAAATAAGGGAGATTTCAATATACAAATGCTCAGGTACAGTGACATCAGGAGCTACCTCTAAGTAGTATCAGTGTGAATTCAATAGTTATACATGCACACTGATATGAGCAGAGACATTACCATGTAGTAAAGTTCTAAACAAAACAAAGAACAATATCTTCTCAATTGAAAAGGTAACTGCATTCCTGAAAAATTTAGCATATATTTAATTTCTGTTTATATAAAAAATATTTTTAGCCCTTTTCCCCCCACTAGCGCCGCTGGGCCTGCAGGTCTCTGTTGAGCCGCGGACGCGGGTCTCTGTTGCGCAGGATGGGGTTTGTTTTTTTTTTTTTTTTTTAATTATACTTTAAGTTCTAGGGTACATGTGCATAACGTGCAGGTTTGTTACATATGTATACTTGTGCCATGTTGGTG
>NW_012119932.1:2309308-2331469 GCF_000951035.1 Colobus angolensis palliatus
CCTTCTCAGTAGGTTTGGCATGGACAAGATCTATGAAGGCCAAGTGGAGTTGACTGGCGATGAATACAAGGTGGAAAGCATTGATGGTCAGCCAGGTGCCTTTACCTGCTATTTGGATGCAGGCCTTGCCAGAACTACCACTGGTAATAAAGTTTTTGGCGCCTGAAGGAAGCTGTGGATGGAGGCTTGTCCATCCCTCACGGTATCAAACAATTCCCTGGTTATGATTCTGAAAGCAAGGAATTTAATGCAGAAGTACACCGGAAGCACATCATGGGCCAGATTTACATTACATGCGCTACTTAATGGAAGAAGATGAAGATGCTTACAAGAAACAGTTCTCTCAATACATAAAGAACAGTGTAACTCCAGACATGATGGAGGAGATGTATAAGAAAGCTCATGCTGCTATACGAGAGAATCCAGTCTATGAAAAGAATCCCAAGAAAGAAGTTAAAAAGAAGAGGTGGAACCGTCCCAAAATGTCCCTTGCTTAGAAGAAGGATCGGGTAGCTCAAAAGAAGGCAAGCTTCCTCAGAGTTCAGAAGTGGGCTGCTGAGAGCTAAACCAAATAATTTTCTATGATGATTTTTCAGCTATAAGCAATAAACTTACAGACAGAAAAAAAAATATTTTTAGAGTCCAGTAATATAAACACTTTTTCACCCCCTAAATGTCAGGCCAGATGTTCTAAAGTCATAGTCACAAGTGACACTTCTTCACAGTATGAGACTATCCTACGCCTTGCAAGGTATCTAGTATCCCTGGCCTTTGTCCTATTTCATGTACATTTCACTTTTTTCCCATACTAGCTTCTCTCAGTTACAGTTCTTGATGTGATTGTCCACTCAGACATCTGCCTCTTTTAACAGGGAGTCATTTAAAGACTCCAGTTTCTCTCTTTCTTTAAATTTCTAAATTTTTTATTTTTTGAGACAGTCTTGTTCTGTTGACCAGGCTGGAATGCAGTGGCAAGATCTCAGCTCACTGCAACCTCCACTTCCCAGCTTCAAGCGATTCTCCTGCCTCAGCCTCCTGAGTAGCTGGGATTACGGGCATGCGCCACTACACCCAGGGAATTTTTGTATTTTTAGTAGAGACAGGGTTTTACCATCTAGGCCAGTATGATCTCGAACTCCTGACCTGACCTCAGGTGATCCACCTGCCTTGGCCTCCCAAAGTGCTGGGATTACAGGCATGAGACACTGCCCCCAGCCTAAAGACTCCAGTTTCTTTATGATCATTGGGATGGGGACTGAGCAACTGGCACCTTCCCTGTCTGTCCATCAAGGGGCATGTGTTGGATGTGTGTGGATGCTACTTCCATTAGGTAAATTCATGGTAGTTACTTACGTCACACTGAGGAGGAAACAGACCACTGAGTATGCATTTAGTAAACATAAATTTAGTCAGCGGATCTGTTTCCTTAACAGAATATGGCTCTGCTGCACTGTATCCTTCAACCAACCGCTCCAATTATTGTGACAAACAAAAGTAGCCCCATAAATTTGCACAATACGCCATAGTGGGTGGTCCTTTGGCCTGGTTTTAGCTGTAGACACATATTCCTCCTTACTTTATATGTTTCTCCCCACTCTTGTTTTATTCCTAGACAGCTAATAAGACTTGAATATCAAATTCTTTCGCATTTTGAAAATCCCAATGTATTACAGTCTCATGTCCTTCTGTGGTTGGTATCAAGTAAGTGAGAGTTGGAATACTCAGGGTTTGACAGCGACAGAGACCATCCTCCTGTAGCTGCCGCTTACTTGGTGCTGAAGATCACAGCTGATAAGATTATAAAACTATACACGTGTAGAGTGCTTATTTTTAGATGTTAGCAATTTCTTCTTTTGCACATAATCTGTATTTAGACCCAATTAGCAAGCTTTCTCTCTATCCTTCTCTGCGAAGGCCAAACACTACCCAGTGAGGGTATATAAAAAATGAAAGAAAGAAAAACTACCAAAGGTGACCCGAAGTAATAAATCCAAGATTTTAAAAGAAGAAAAGGGCCTCCATGTTTTTAAGACTCAAAATGGTCACAGGAAAATGATACATGTTGGGTTACATTTTCTACGTTTGAGTAATTATGAGGTAACCTACCTCGAAGTCAATGAGAAGAAACTCAACTTTTATTTATTTATTTATTTTTGAGACGGAGTCTCGCTCTGCCGCCCGGGCTGGAGTGCAGTGGCCGGATCTCAGCTCACTGCAAGCTCCGCCTCCCGGGTTCACGCCATTCTGCTGCCTCAGCCTCCCTGAGTAGCTGGGGCTACAGGCGCCCACCACCACTCCCGGCTAGTTTTTCGTGTTTTTTAGTAGAGACGGGGTTTCACCGTGTTAGCCAGGATGGTCTCGATCTCCTGACCTCGTGATCCGCCCGTCTCGGCCTCCCAAAGTGCTGGGATTACAGGCTTGAGAAAAAAAAAAAGGCCGGGCGCGGTGGCTCAAGCCTGTAATCCCAGCACTTTGGGAGGCCGAGGCAGGCGGAACACCTGTCAGGAGTTCGAGATGAGCCTAGCCAACATGGTGAAATCCTGCCTCTACTAAAATTACAAAAATCAGCCAGGCTTGGTGGTGGGTGCCTGGAATCCCAGCTACTTGGGAGGCTGAGGCAGGAGAATCACTTGAATCTGGGGGTGGAGGTTGCAGTCAGCTGAGATCACGCCACAGCACTCCAGCCTGGGTGACAGAGCAAGACTCCGTCTGAAGGAAAAAAAAAAAAAAAGAAAGAGAGACATCTGTTTATATTATGCTTTGCTGAAACTCTCTTCCTGTTGCATTATTGTGATAAGGTGAAAGTTAGCAAAAAAAAACTTTTTTTTTAAAACTCATACAACCTCACCTGAGAGATGAATGATAGGTAATATTTGCAGGTACAATTTTCAGTATACTTTCACAATTCCAATCAATTTCTACTTTGGGGCACTTGTGATTTTCCAACTCTAAAATCCATTGAGAGAAATTGTGATTAAAATCATGTTTTAAGAGTTACTCTTAATATTTTTAATGCAAGTAAGAAGCTTTCTTCTGGGGAGCACACTTCCCATTAATCCTCACTCTTATGCAGATAATGAGCTCACTGTTCATTGATGATTTGGGAGTTCTACTCCCACTCTCTCTTCCTTCCAATTTCTGCCACCACCCTGAGGGTTTCAGGGCCCTTAGGACAAGGCTTGTCACCTCCAGTTTCTTTGGCCTCCAGGTTCTTTGGTTTCCAGGTTTTTTGGCCTCCTTATCTCCTAGGACTCTTGCCTGGCATCTGCACATGAACTGCCATCCCCTGGAGCTTAGTATTGCTCAGAACTGTTGCTCTACGTCTGAAATCTTCAATTCTATTCTCTCCGCTTTTGATCACAACCTGTTGGTTCCCACAATTCCCGAATCTTTGACCATCTGTATCTTCTTTCAGCCTACTCCTAAAGAGGCTGGGTGCCATGATCTAGCACTTGCCCATACTTTTCTCAAAGACTTCACCTCCTTGGACCACTTACCTTCCTCCTACCATCCCCACACAGCCCAATCTCAATCCCAGGCGGTCCCAGCATCCTTTCCTGTTCCCACACTGGGTCGCTGGTCATTACTGAGACTACCTACCAGTGGTCCCTACCCTTGCCAGGGCCCTAGTGACAATCCTTCTCAACATTTTCCTCTCCTTCCCACATGGAAACTCCCTCAAGCCTATACCTTCTCTTCCAGTCTCCTTCCTCATCAACCTCTTCTCCCATTATCAGTGGAAGATCTTTGTTGGAAAATTCGAAGGCAAGCAGTAAACCTTCTCCAACTTCCTCCTCCTCCTCCTTCTCCTTCTCCTCCCTGAAGACAATTCAGCCCCAACTCCAATCTTCCATCATTCGCAGTGGAAAAAATATTTTCATCCCTCCTCCTCCACCTTTTCCTCCTCTTTCCCCTCTTAAAAGCAAATCCACCCACTGTTTCCATGCCTTCAGAATCTCTCCTCTCAGGCCCCTGTAGGGCCCACACATCTTACAACCTTCACTAGTTAACTCCTTCCTTTCACTGTCCAGCTTCCAGAAGGAGCATCTACATTCCCATGTCCCCTTCCTGACCTCTCAATCAGTCACCACCCCAGGGCCTGTGCCCTCCACTGAACCAGCTCTTCCTAAATTTGCAGGGTCTCCTAGTTGCTGAATGCAACAGCAATGGCAATATATTCATCTTAATGGTTTTATATTATTATTTTATTTATAACACTAAACTGAAACATGTTTATAAACTTGGCATAGTATGAGGCAGGTAAGAGCCAGTAGAGAAAAAAACGGTAAAAAGTATAGGAAAACATGTATGGGCATGCCCAGGCACACAGTAGGGGATTAATATATGGCAGCTGTATAAATTGCAGGGCATCTAGAAGCAGCTTTGAATAAGATGAAACTCAAACCCTTCTCAATGGACTTGTAGAAAGTGCAAATTGGATATGTCACTTCCCTAATTACCTTTTAGTTGCTTCCCAGTGTCTACAGGATTAAGTCCAAACTTCTTAACCAGGTACTTCATTGATTCGGCCCCAGCTGTCTCATGTCCAAGCAGGTCCCCTACACACACGCTGCTCATTAAACTCTGCACAGGACATACCATGATCTCTTTGCTTCCAAGGGACTCTTCTGTGTCTGGGAAACTAAGCCTCAGCCTTCCCTGATCCATATTGCCTCTTATCCTTTTGTTCCCTCCAGTGTTCCCAAACTCTGTTTCTCTGGTCTCCCTGCATGCTTTGTCCCTTGAGTGGGCATTCACATCCTATACAGCAATTCTGTGCCATCTCTCCCACTAAGGCTTGAGAGCAAGTTAATGGAACTGCCCACACTTGCAATTCTATTGCCCGGCATGTGGGTGCTCTCTAATATGTATTTGCTGAAGTCATGGTGAATAAGAATAGGATTCAGATAAAATGTTCCATGGTGCAACTAACTTTGTATGGACTGCACTAAACAGTAGAAGAGAAAGCTAAATGGAGAGCTAGCCCTGGAAGCTTAAACTCACCAAAATCATATAACTCAGTTTACTAGTCTGTAAAATAGGAAAATACTTGGTGAGATACTTTGACATTTTCAAATGAAAATAATACACAGGAAGAAAAGCAATCATAATACATATAATCCAACTTCCATCATGATAACTTTCAAATAAACAAGTCATCTTGGCAAATGAGTAACTAGAAAAAAAAATTAGGGAGTAGGCTTCTAAGTAGAGTGTCTACTATGTCATTAAAAAAAAATCCTGTAGTACTTTCCTGATGAAAATAATTTCAAAGGCTGGCTAAGTTTCAACTGGCAGGATTATATTCTGCCAGCTCAGTTCTTCTGCAGGCTTTTAGGATTGACCTGAGATGCCCTTCCAAACTCATGTGTCTCCCTGGTGGCTACTAAAGGCCAGAGTGAACAATTTAAAAAGAAAAACAAAATACCCTCATGTTATTAAGTGAGATATGTCTCACACATTTGAATTCTAAACACTATGATAAATTGAATTATGGTTTTATTTCATCAGTTCTCAACTAGTACAATTTAAGACAGTTCATGGGTGCCAAAAAGAGGTAATGAATTTGATAGATAGCAGAGGTCAGATGTCTCGTTCAGTTAAATTGTAAGCAAAGCAAATATTCCTTACAAACGTTAAGTGACTTCTACTAACAGGCTAAAAAAAAAATCTTATTAACTAATTTCTTTGATTTCAACAAAATTTATTTCCATACTCACAGCAGGAAGTGACAGAGTTGAGACTATAAGTATAAAAGAACATAGTATTTTTTATAATGAGCTTTGGGGAAAAATATAAAAGACAAACAAGCTACTCTCAGAGAAAAATGCCCTTAATTGCATCTCCAGTAGTTTGTGATTTCCTGTAATTAAAAACTTGATTTGTCGGCCTAAGTTTTTTCAAAGATGAACATGGCTGTTTTTGACTCACACAGGCTCTCACTGACCTAGGCATCCTGATTCAAAACAAGTGAGATGGCCAAGCACGGTGGCTCACGCCTGTAACCCCAGCACTTTGGGAGGTCGAGGCGGGTGGATCACTTGAGGTCAGGAGTTCAAGACCAGTCTGACCAACATGGTGAAACCCTGTCTCTACTAGAAATACAAAAAATTAGCTAGACGTGTGGCACATGCCTGTAATCCCAGTTACTTGGGAGGCTGAGGCAGGAGAATTGCTTCAACCCAGGAGGTGGAGGTTGCAGTGAGCCGAGATCACACCAACTGCACTCTATCCTGGGCAACAGAGTGAGACTCCATCTCAAAACAAAACAGAAAACAAGTGAGAACAGTTTCTGAGAGGTAAAGACAAGATGCTTTGAAGTCCAAATCCATAAGCAAGAACTGAGGAATTTTGTAGTATTTGGTTAAATCAAACATAATTAGAATCCCCCGTGACTGAAAGTGAAATCAATGGGCTGATCAGGTAGCCTTTACAATTAGCACCAGGTAGGAAAGGTGACAGGGTGTGGGTATCTTTCTTTGTCAAATATTTGACTACCTGAAGGGGACAGAGTGCTTTGGTGAGAAACTACAGAACAGAATCTTAGCACCAAGGTTTTGGAGTAAAACAAAGTTACCCAGAATCAGGATTTTTACCATTCCTTCAGAAAATGCATAAATGTCTCTGGAAGACTTCTGAAGTCTTTTAAAGCCAGAATCAGCAAAGGATGAAGAGAATATTAAGGGCATAATGTCCTTGAAACTTTCTGCCTCATTTCCCATCAAATTAAATCTGTAATAGTACCTCCCACTGAATTTTCCTTCCTGCATTGAAATTTCTCAAAATGAAGTCCTGCTCTTGCACATTTAAGGAGTGATTGTGTGTATGTGTGTGTGCGTATATATATATATGGGTGTATGTGTGTGTATATATATAATTTGTTGAAACTAAGCATTATTAAGTGTATTAATGAGGAAGGGTAAATTTTATTCTGAATTAACTTTTAAAATCTATGAAGTTAAGAAGTTGATGATCACATTTAAGGTCTCTCAAAATACTTAGAATATTTTGGTTGTGAAAAATAAGTAAAGTTATACAAAGAACTCTTAAAATTCAATTAAAAAAAACAATTAAAAAAATGGGCAAAAGATCTGAACAACCATCTCACCAAAGAACACAAACAGATGCATATAAGCATATGAAAAGATACGCAATTCTATACCTAGAAAAACCTAGACTTTGCCAAAAGGCTCCTAGACCTGATAAACGACTTCAGTAAGGTTTCAGGATATGAAATCAACATACCAAAATCAGTAGCATTTCTATCTACCAATAGCATTCAAGCTGAGAGCCAAATGAAGAATGCAATTTCATTTACAATAGCCACACACACACAATAATAAAATACCCAGAAATATTAATATATCTAACCAAGAAGGTGAAAGATCTCTGTAAAGAGAACTATAAAACACTGCTGAAAGAAATCATAGACAACATAAGCAAATGGAAAAACATTCCATGCTAATGGATTGGAAGAATCAATATTATTAAAATGTCCATACTGCCCAAAGCAATCTACAGATTCAACGCTATTCCTATCAAATTGTGAACGTCATGTTTTCATAGAATTAGAAAAAAAACTATTCTAAAATTCTGGAACCACAAAAGAGCATGAATAGCCAAAGTAACCTTAAACAAAAAGAACAAACATATTAACCTGATTTCAAACCGTACTACAAGGCTACAGTAACCAAAATAGCATGGTGCTGGTACAAAAATAGACACGTAGACCAACAGAATAAGAAATAAACCTACAAATAAAGCTGCACAGCTACAATCAACTGATCTTCAACAAAGTCTACAAAAATAAGCCATGGGGAAAGGACTCCCTGCTGGGGAAACTGGCTAGCCATATGCAGAGGAATGAAACTGGACCTCTACCTATTACCATATACAAAACTTACCTCAAGATGGATTAAAGACTTAAATGTAAGACCTCACACTATAAAAATCCTAGAAGAAAACCAAGGAAATACCCCTCTGGACATTGGCCTAGGCAAAGAGTTTATGATTAAATCTTCAAAAGCAATTTCAACAAAGACAAAAATTGACAAGTAGAACCTAATTAACTGATGAGCTTCTGCCAAAGAAACTATCAACAGGCTAAACAACCTACAGAACAAGAGAAAATACTTGCAAACTATGCCTCTGACAAGAACTAATATCCAGTATCTATAAGAAACTTAAACAATTCAACAAGAATAAAACCACCCCATTAAAAAGTAAGCAAAAGACATGAACAGACACTTCTCAAAAGAAGACATACATAGGGCCGACAGGCATATGAAAAAAAGCTAATCATCACTGACCATTAAATGCAAATCAAAACCACAACGAGAAACCATCTCACACCAGTCAGAATGGTTATTACTACAAAGCCAAAAAGTAACCAGTTGGCGAAGTTGTAGAAAAAAGGGAACGCTCATATACTGTTGGCGGGATTATAAATTAGTTCAGTCCCTGTGGAAAGCAGTTTGGAGATTTCACAAAGAGCTAAAAACCGGATTACCATTTGACCCAGTAATCTCATTATTAGGTATATACCCAAAGGAAAATAAAACATTCTACCAAAAAGATGTCTGCACTTGTATGTTTATTGCAACACTATTCACAAAGACACAGAACTCAGCAAAGACATGGAATCAACCCAGGGGCCCATCAGTGGTGCACTGGATAGAGAAAATGTGGCACATACACACCATGGAATACTATGCAGTCATTTTTAAAAAATCAAAATCGTGTCCTTTGCAGCAACATGGATGCAGCTGGAGGCCATTATCCTAAGTGAATTAACACAGAAATAAAACCAAATATCATATGTTCTTACTTATAAGTAGGAGCTAATAAACACATGGACATAACTATGGAAACAACAGACACTGGGGACTCCAAAAGGGGAAAGAGAGGGAGGGAGAGGAACAAAGACTGAAAAACTTCCTATTGAGTGCTGTGTTCACTATCTGGGTGACAGGTTTCATAGAAGCCCAAACCTCAGCACCATACAATATACCCTTGCAGCAAATCTGCACATGTATCCCCTGAATCTAAAATTAAAATGTCTTTTAAAAAAGAAAAGATGCTCAGCTGGGTACGATAGCTCACACCTATAATCCCAGCACTTTGGGAGGCCAAGGTGGGTGGATCTTGAAGTCAGGAGATTGAGACCAGCCTGGCCAATATGCTGAAACCCTGTCTCTATTGAAAATACAAAAGTTAGCCAGGTATGGTCGTGTGTGCCTGTAGTTCCTGCTACTCGGGAGGCTGAGGCAGGAGAATTGCTTGAATCCAGGAGGTGGAGGCTGCAGTAAGCTGAGATCGTGCCACTGCACTCCAGCCTGGGTGACAGAGTGAGACTCCGTCTTAAAAAAAAAAAAAAAAAGGAAAAGAAAAAAGAAAAGAAAAGATGCTCAATATCATTTGTTATTAGGGAACTGCAAATTAAAACAACAATGTGATACTACTACACACTATTATAATGACTAAAATCCAAAAAATGATAATATCAAATGCTGACCAGGATGCACAGCAACAGGAACTCTCATTCATTGATGATGGAAATGCAAAAATGGTACAGCCAATTTAGAGGACAGTTCATCAGTTTCTTTTCTCTGTTTAAATTATTTTTTTGAGATGAAGTCTCTCTTTGTTGCTCAGGCTAAAGTGCAGTGGCACGATATTGGCTCACTGCAACCTCCACCTCCTGAATCAAGCGATTCTCATGCTCGGCCTCCTGAGTAGGTGGGACTACAGGCATACACCCACTCCTGGCTCATTTTTAAATTTTTAGTAGATATGGGATTTTGCCATGTTGACCAAGCTGGTCCTCAACTCCTGACCTCAAGTGATCTGCTCGCCTTGGCCTCCCAAAGTGCTGGGATTACTTTACAGGCGTAAGCCACCATCCCAGCCAGTTTGTCAGCTTCTTATGAAGCAATGAAAAGCTCTTAAGCAACAAAAAGACATGGACAAATCTTAAATGCATATTGCCAAGTGGAAGAAGCCAGTCTGAAAAGGCTACATATTGTACAATTCTAATTATATGACATTCTGGGAAAGGCAAAAGAAAGAAGGAAATATAGATATGTGTCTATGCACGGTTTAGTATCCACACATATATTTCTTTGCTCTGTCAGTGAAATGCCCTCAAAGAAGCAACACCTCATACTGATCACGGTGGCTCATGCCTGTAATCCCAGCACTTTGGGAGGCCAAGGTGGGTGGATCACCTGAGGTTGGGAGTTTGAGGCCAGCTGGACCAACATGGAGAAACCCCATCTCTACTAAAAATATAAAATTATCCAGGCATGGTGGCACATGTCTGTAATCCCAGTTACCTGGGAGGCTGAGGCAGGAGAATCGCTTGAACCCGGAAGACGGAGGTTGCAGTGAGCCATGATTGCACCATTGTACTCCAGCCTGGGCAACAAGAGCGAAACTCCATCTCAAAAAAAAGAAAAAAAAGAAGCAGCAGCAACAGCAACACCTTAGTAGCAAAGAACCCATCTTGGTTTAGAACTCCTTAGAGAGATGTCTGATTCTAGGATTGTGGCAGGAAATGCAGAAGATGAGCCTGGAGTATCTTTTAGTGCCATAAAGAAGAGCTACAAAACAACAAAAAACAAAACACCCACAAACCACAAAGAAGAGGAGAAGAGGGTATATCAAGGGAACACAGGGGTCAACTGAAAGGGCTCCCAGTGGCCAAAGTTGGACCAATGTTAGCAACAAAATGAATCAAGTAATACTGGATTCAAACCCAAAGTGAAAATAAATATCCATGAGTCTATACTTTTATAAACAAATGATTGAATAAACAAACACAGGGGAATAAATAAGCACAAATTTCTCATGCAGAGAATTCCAAATAATTTATGCAGATTCTCCACCCTGAAGGAGGGGGAACATAGCACACTCCTTAAGTGTGGATAGCATGTAATGACTTCCTTCCAAAGAGGACAATATAGAAAAGGGGGGGCTGGGGTATGTGACTTACAGTGGAGAAACCTGACAAAGACTTCTCAGCTTGGTGATCAAAGTTAATATTTATAGCAATAAATCATGTTGATTATTAGTATTATTTTTTGAAAAAAAAATTTTTGTAGAGGTGAAGTCTCACTATGTTGCCCAGGCTGGTCTTGAACCCTTGGCCTCAAGAAATCCTCCTGCCTCAGCCTCCCAAAGTACTGGGATTATAGGCATGAGCCACCATGCCTGGCCAGATTATTGGTACTCTTTATATGATATAATGATATAATGAGAATGGCTTTTTATTTCTGTGATCTTCCTCCCAAAAACATATTAACCCTACTCTACTCATAATAAAATCATCGGACAAGTCTCCATTGAGGGAGATTCTACAAAAGACCTCACCAGTACTCCTCCAAATTGTCAAGGTCATTAGAAATAAGGAGAATCTGAGAAGTTGTCATAGCCAAGAGCCTAAGGAACAGATCTCACCAAGCAATCTAAATGTATCACAAATGTATGACACAGTCTCACTGAGGGTGAATGTATGTGGTAAGGAGGTGGGGAGAAGATGCTGACCTAATTAATGTTGGAAACAAACGATATCTATTAGACAAAAGAAAAAAGAAACTGTCCAAATACACTGTACCCTAATTGATAAAGTTCTTTCCCACAGGTCATGGGTTAACAATTCTGATCTTGTTATTCATGTATACTGAAATGGAATGATTACTTACACTACAGATAGGTAAAAACTACGGCAAAAAAAATGAATATGAACTTTAGATTATAACAATGTGTTGATACTAGTTCATTAATGATAACAAATATACCATACTGATGTAAGATGATAATACTAGGGTAAACTGCATACATTATATGTGGGAGCTCTGTGCTATCTTCATGGTTTTTCTGTAAATCTCAAATTGTTCTAAAATAAAAAATTAATTTTAAATACATATCAAAGTTTTAAAAAATTACATTATTTTCTACCAAATATTGCCTATCAGCAGTCTAGCTTTAATAAACAAAACACACTGATTTGAAATTAGCTACTAACATCCCCATCTGTGGAATACTGACCTTCACACATGTTGATATTGTGCTATTTGAATATAAACCCAACTTTCTCTACAGTATTTGATAATTTTATATTCTTAGGTAGAGAAATGTCCATCTTAAGTTGAAGAAGTATAATTAGGTTTATTCTTTTATGGAAACATTTTATTTACCTGTGAGGAAAAGGTCATTTTCAATCTAGAATCTAGGCATATTCAAATTAGTGCTGAAATTCAGCATCTTTTCATTTTACCTTATAGCACCCTTTCACTTTCCTTCGCTTACATTATTCACCTGTGTGTACTCCAGATTATTTCAGAAATCTTAGAAAAGCAAAAATGTTTGTTACAGTTTTGCAAACAGGCTTCTAGCCTTTTGTCCTTAAAATATGGAACCCTATTTCTTACCAAATCTGGTGAGTCAAGGTCTTCATCCTATTTAGAATTCATTAGCATGAGTGACATGAAACTGCAGATATTTGACTGTTTTTGACATATGTAATCACCAATATTCTATGAGTCCACCTAAAAGACATCAGCATTTCTTTTCTAGAGAGGCATCAACGATTAATCTAAGGATAAAGGAAGAACATCAACCTCTACCAAACCTATCCTCATGGGCCCAAGCACGCCATCCCATTAAAAAAGATAAAGGGCCTATATGTTCGTTTTATTTCAGAGAGTTATTTCTTCAACAAGGGGAACCTTCACCGAGGCCCACACAACATGAATTTCCAAATCAGGTTTTAAGAAAATCAAGCATTAAGCTTAGAGAACCCCCTTAGAACATCTTAGTTGCAACTATCAGATGAACTTGTACCCTCTTAATGACTATTTTTTCTGTTCACTAGCAATTTTTTTTTTTACTGTATTAACATATTTAGGATGTATTTTTCTCCCATCACTGCAAAAAGAAGTAAAAAGTTTGAACTCGAGTTAATTGGTAAATCTGTTTTTCTATTTTGAATTTATTACCTTTTAGTTTTACAAGTTTCCATGTAAGTCCTAGATTCCTAATGAGAAGCTCTAATTTCATTACACTTTTTAATAGAAATAAAATAAATATTTAATAGCTATTTATATTTCATATGCAGAATCCATAACCCTTTGGTTTATAATAACTTTCTCATAGACTCTTCTGCGAAAATTCCACAGTTCCTTTCACAAACACTTCATTTCCTAGGAAAAGTTTTCCATATACTCATTAATGAGTAATATCTCCCAGTTACATGATAATATCTTCATTTGAGCAATATTATAGATTTTATAATGATGTATTAAAGACAGTTATGACTGAGTCAGATGCCATCAATGCTAACAGACTTTGAAGTCAAGGTTGCTACTGGACTCTTGGGTTATGCAAAGAACACAACAGACTCTGCAAATCTTTTTTTTTTAAAAAAAAAACAAAAAACAAAAAACCACCACCACCACCAACAAAAATACAGATACTAGAAACGCAAAGAAGAAAGCAAAAGAAATGGAGAATCCCTGCACTGTTTCATCCTCAATCATTCCCATTAATCTGAGTAAAAAGTAATCTGAGCCAGGTGTGGTGGCTCATGCCTGTAATCCCAGCACTTTGGGAGGCCAATGTGTGTGGATCACCTGAGGTGGGAGTTCAAGACCAGCCTGGCAAACCCTATCTCTACTATATACAAAAATTAGCTGGGCGTGGTAGCCTGTGACTGTAATCCCAGCTACTGGGGAGGCTGAGGCATGAGAATCGTTTGAGCCTGGGAGGTGGAGGTTGCAGTGAGCTGAGACTGGGCCACTGCACTCCAGCCTGAGCAACAGAGTGAGACTCTGTCTCAAATAACAAACAAACAAAAAAACACGAGGTCAGGAAATCCAGACTATCCTGGCTAACACGGTGAAACCCCGTCTCTTCTAAAAATACAAAAAGTTAGCTGGGCATGGTGGCGGGTACCTGTAGTCCCAGCTACTCGGGAGGCTGAGGCAGGAGAATGGCATGAACCCAGGAGGCGAAGCTTGCAGTGAGCCGAGATCTCGCCACTGCACTCCAGCCTGGGCAACAGAGCAAGACTCTGTCTCAAAAAAAAAAAAAAAAAAGTAATCTGAGTACACCAACAGCAGATTCAAATTACTCAGCCTTCACAGTTAGCAACTTTCTTTCATTTCTTATTTAACAACAAGGAAGTGGGTGGCCAAAGGAAGTAAATTTCTCTCTAGCATAATACTATAGAGGATGCTAGTGGTAACACCCAACTCATTCTGCAAGGGGCATCTGGCTGTTGGAATTAGTGGACTCACAAACCACTGTGCTTTGGTTCAATCCTGGTTTTCTAGAACATACCTCATGGCTTGAGCTAGTGTCTGTGATTTACATTAGCCGACCACTATCTATGCGTGATGGAGCGAAGAGCAATTTTGACTCCTGATGTGCCAGACTGTGTATTTGAGAGGGTAAAAAACCACTTCATTCACCTGCAGTGGTAAATTCTTGAAGGTAGGGATTAAGCAGTGTAGTTTTTCTGTTGATCATGGGATACTTTGTAAATTACATGCTTAGTTAATGCTTCCTGATGGAGATGGTGTCAGTTATGACGTGCTGAATATCCAACTGGGACTTCCTATAACCTAATGAGATAAATAATAGATTCTGGTTGTCCATCTCATATTTAAATTGACATCTCCAGTATAAGTGAGATAGACAGAAGAATTACAGTTATTCTCAAAGGTGTTATGGCAAGGTAACATTCCATTTACAGCCTCTCAATTTGTAGTTTGCAGAACAGCTGCAAAGGGATTGGACAGTTCAAGTGGGATGAATTTTCAGTTTTTAGAGGATATGAAAGAAATTAAAAATTTGTATTACTCGATGACTTGAGAACAAGCTCAGGAAATGTTGACAAATTTAAAAGATCAGAGTGTTCCAAAAGATCCTATTTTGGTCTAAAAATATCTACGCATAAAATACTGAACATTATAAACAAAAGTGGTAACAGAGATTGCTTCTTGGGAATGGAACTATGAAGGGCTATTTTTCATACTTTTCCAACTTTTTAATGCAGAATAAATAAAATGTTAAAAACTTGCCTTGATGCCACTTTCCAAAACCCAATGATGTGTACCCTAACAAAAATGAATCTTGGGATTTAGAACAATTACCCTTGAAATTTCAGTATTCTGCCCAGACAGACATAATGCAGGAATTGCTTTCATCTATGGTATAAAATGACCCAGTCAGCATAGATTTCTTGGAGAAGGCCACGCAGCTGCTGAAACAACTTATGTTTCCGTGGGAGGAAGGCTGAAGATGTCCACAGCTCAAGAAAGAGTTTGTGTGTTCCTTTTAATGAACAGAAACTCAAGCACAAATGAGGTACGTAGCACTACTTCATCTTGAACCTGCTTATTAATCTCTAATTACATAATCAAAGCACTCACTATAAATTAGCAAGATTTGAAATCCCTGTATGCTATGATGCCATTAACTTGTAACTTGAGGCACAGTTGGGGACTTTGGCTCAGGGTACTGGCAGGCCCTTCTAGCCTGAGTCACCTTGCTAACAAATTAAAATGTGTGCGGGATACAGCACTCATTTTATATTCTTAGCTTTCCGTGAGATCTAGATCATTAACTCTGTGCCAATTTCCTCTGCAGATACTAGTTTAAATAAAGTGTCTCAAATAGAAATGCAATTTAGAGATAATAAGATGAGAGCAAGTTTTTCAAAATAAGATGAGAGTAAGGTTTCCCAATGTGCATTTTAGATCATTTTGTGTGGCTTTTCTTGATCCAGGGACTGTGGCACAGACTTAAAAATTTGGTTCAACTAGACACCAGTGAATGCTAAGAAGTCCTCTTTCTTTCTTTTTTTTTTTCTCCTGCCTCAGTCTCTTAAGGTAGCTGGGATTACGGGTGCCTGCCACCACGCCTGGTTAATTTTTGTATCTTTAATAGAGATGGGGTTTCACCATGTTGGCCAGGCTGGTCTCGAACTCCTAAACTCGGGTGATCCACCTGCCTCGACCTCCCAAAGTGTTGGGATTATAGGCGTGAGCCACCGCACCCGGTGAGATTACATAAGCAAAGAACTCCCATACATCAATAGGAAAAAGAGAAGTCCTTTTTCTAATGCAGAGAATCTATCCCCACTGCTACTGTACAGGAAATCCTAACAAGACCGACAGTTGAACACAAATACCAAGCATCCCAAATGTTAATTTTGACTGCTACATGCTTTCTGCTAACTTACAGAATTTCAGAGGTTTAAATTACAAGAATGGAAGAGATTCAAGAGAACAGTTCCAAGTTTGTCCAACCTGCAGCCCACAGGCAACATGTGGCCCAGGAAAGCTTTGAATGTAGCCCAACACAAATTTGTAAGTTTTCTTAAAACATTATGAGATTTTTGGTCAGGCGCAGTGGCTCACGCCTATAATCCCAGCACTTTGGACGGCCAAGGTGAGTGGACTACCTGAGGTCAAGAGTTCAAGACCAGTCTGGACAACATGGCAAAATCCGTTCTCTGCTAAAAAAATACAAAAACTAGCCAGGCATGGTGGCATGCATCTGTAATCCCAGCTACTTGGGAGGCTGAAGCAGGAGAATCACTTGAACCTGGGAGGCGGAGGTTACAGGAGCCGAGATAGCACCACTGCACTCTAGCTTGGGCAACAGAGTGAGAATCCATGTCAGAAAAAAAAAAAAAAAAAGAGTTTTTTGGTGATTTATTTTTTATTTTTTTAGCTCATCAACTATCCTTAGTGTCAGTGTAATTTATGTGTGGACCAAGACAATTCTTCTTCCAATGTGGCCCAAGGAAGCCAAAATATTGGACACCCCTGAGTTACACACTTAAAAACAACTGCATTTACCCGTGGAATAGAACTCTATTTAATTTTACTTGCAAAGTAAAAGGTACAAGTCACATATGTCTAGAAGGGCTCAAATTGGACATTGTGAGAGAGAAATTTCTTTTTCTTTTTTTTTTTGGTGAGACAGAGATTTACTCTTGTTGCCCAGGCTGGAGTGAAGTGGGGCGATCTCGGCTCACTGCATCCTCCGCCTCCCAGGTTCAAGCGATTCTCCTGCATCAGCCTCCCAAGTAGCTAGGATTACAGGCATGTGCCACCATGCCCAGTTAATTTTGTATTTTTAGTAGAGACAGGGTTTCACTGTGTTGCCCAGGCTGATCTCAAACTCCTGACCTCAGGTGATCCGCCCGCCTCAGCCTCCCCAAGTGCTGGGATTACAGGCATGAGCCACTGTGCCCAGCCAAGAAATTTTTGAATCCTTTAAAGAACATCATTTAATTGTAAGGGTCTTGTTGGGTCTTGATCTGTGTAAATAACTTATCTCGTGAATGCCTCACTTTCTCAGAATACTTTGTCTCTCTAAAGTCCCTCTCGTCTCTTTCCTAAACTTGTTAGAATGTGCTGTGTTAAAATAGTTTTGTTCTTGCTATTACCCAGTGGAAAAATGTAGACAATTATCTGTAACCTTTCTGTTTACTCTGGTTGCTGATGGATATAACTAATCAAACCTGGTAAAATGCAAAGAGGTCTCTAAGAACGAACTCAATGTTCCAGTCCTGCACCACTGTGTACAAGGTTGTCCTATGCTCCCAACTTCTTATTCTGCCTACTCCTCTTGGTCATCTCATCTACTCTTTGGTTTCAAATAATCCACATGCATATGAGTCTCAAATCACTCCCTCTAGCTTACTTCTCTCTCCTAGACCTTAACCTATGTTGTTCAACTGCCTAATGACAGTCGAGTGTCCTATATAATCCCAAGCACAGCAGCCAACTCTAAACTCTTTATCTATCTCCACCTCTTAAACTGCTCCTTCATTTTGTGAAAGATATCATCTACCCTGATGTCTTTGCTAGAAAGTGAAGAATCGCCTCCCCTTTCTCTTTCTTTCCCCTCCTCCATTCACCAAGTCCCGTTTGGTTCCAGGACTGGGAATCCTGAACACACCTTGACCCAATCTGCTTCTCTCTATCCTCCTTGTACCTCCCTCTACCCTAAATCAGGCTCTCTTATTCTCTATAGATTAATCTTCTACCAATTTTCCCTGCGGGCTCTCTTACCACTACCTCCCCAACCCCTATTTCCATCCCATCTCCACCCTGTAGACAGCAGCTTTTCTAAAAGCAAGTCTGGTTATGTCTCTCTACGTCTAACACCTGTCTCCCTTAACATAAACTCTAGGCTCTGATATGGCCATCTGATTCTGCTCATCCTGTCTCCACTCCCTTCTAATCATGCCCTGGAGTCTGACACATCCTGTTACACCTGTGCTCAGGTGCCATGCACTTTGCTGATTTCCACTAAAGATCCCCACGTTGTTTTCTCCCCTGAGGCCTTTGCATGTGTTCCTCTGTGTGCTTGGAAACCCAGTCCTTGCTTACTTCCTTGTCTGTCTAACTTATCTTTCAAGGATCCATGTAGATATTTCTTCCTCATGGAAGTTTTCTGACCCCACAAGTGTGGGTTAAGAGGCACTTCTATGTATTCTCTTGTCACCAGCGTCTTCTTTTATCACAGAACTTATCACAGGCTATTTTATTGAACCATCTCTTTATTGGCAGTCCCCACTAGACAGCACACATCAGGTTACCTGTCTCTTTCATTCCTCTGTCTCCCCAGTGACTAACATCATGCCCAGAACAGCAGAGTTGGCATCCAAATATTCACTGAATAGACAAATAAGACTCAATACAAGGGACTTGCCACTTGCCTGGTGCCCACATTGTGCCTGCCACTTGCCAGATGCTTTGGATAGATTATCCCTTATCCACACAACTCTGCAAGCTCTGTATTATTTTTGGACACTTCATAGATGAAGGTCAGTGGGAGTAAATAGCTTTCTCTAAGCTATACAGCTCATGAGTAAATTCAAAACTGGGTCTGTGTAACTTCAAAATTCCTGCTTATCTCACTCCAAATGGTGCCTCTCCCTGGTCTGCACACAATGGTCTGATCTAAGTTTCCGGCCTCACAGAGTAACTCTCATCCATCTTCTACCTGACAGTCTTTCAGAAATGAAGACTTTCTAGAAGCCAGTGGTCAGTCGGACCCTTTACACCCCCACTCTGCCTGTAATGTTCTTCTCCACAGTGTTTTGGCCTGCCCTAAAGCGGCTCATGCAGACCTCGCCTCTCCTTGCTACTTTCACACACAGTCTAAGAGGTGGCGTCATCACGCTCCACAGCGTCTCACCCATGACGGCGTCCTTGACTGTGTATCCATCCTCAAAGGACAAAAGGCATATGTCCATAGACCTGCTGTCCAAAACCATCACAAAGAGAAGCCAGCAAGCACTGCTTTCCATCACAGGGGAGAAGTTCCCCGGTTGATTGCTGGCAGTGTTGCTACTGTCTTTTGCCTGTCAGAGGGTGAGTCAGAGAGAGGACTCAGGAAAACCTACTGTATTAGGCCATTCTCACACTGTGATAAGGACATACCTGCGACTGGGTAATTTATAAAGGAAGGAGGTTGAATTGACTCACAGTTCCACAAGGCTGGGGAGGCCTCAGGAAACTTACAATCATGGTTGAAGGGGAAGCAAACATGTCCTTCTTCACATGGCAGCAGCAAGGAGAAGAATGAGTGCCCAGCGAAAGGGGAAGCCCCTTATAAAACCATCAGCTCTCATGAGAACTCACTCACTATTATGAAAATAGCATGGGGAAAACCGCTCCTACGATTCAATTACCTCCCACTAGGTCCCTTCCACGACACGTGGGGATTAAGCAAACTACAATTCCAGATGAGATGTGGCTGGGGACACAGCCAAACCTTATCACCTGCACAGCAGGTGGCCTTCTGTCTCCCCATTCCTGGGCTCCCCCAGCACAGACTGTCCCCCACCCCACTCACAAGGCTTCCCTCTAGGAAGCCTCTAAGAAGGAGACCTGCCACCCACCTGCTTGCTCCACTTTGAGTGGGAACCACACCAGGGTCAACCTCAGAAACACCTGAAAAGTTGGAAGTAAATTCAGCAATCTAGCAAAAGCAGCCTTCTGCAACTGAGGCATCCAGCTTGAGCCCTGCCATGACCTGTATTTGAAAAGCTGCCACCTTCCAATCAGGCCAGAGTTAAAGCACAATTTGAAAAGAGCAAGAATTTCCAAGCTATTAAAACTAGGGACATGATTCTAAGAGGATAAAACATTTTAAGATTGGTTTAAAAGCTTTTGAAAAATTTAAGGCCAGGCATGGCAACTCACATCTATAATCATAGAGCTTTGGGAGGCCGAGGTGGGAGGATCACTTGAGGTCAGGAATTTGACACCAGCTTGGGCAACACAGGGAGACCCCATCTCTGCAAAATTGGTTTCAAAAAAATTAGCTGGACTTTGCTGGATGTAGTGGCTCACGCCTATAATCCCAGCACTTTGAGAGGCCAAGGCAGATGGATCACAAGATCAGGAGTTCGAGACCAGCCTGGCCAATATGGTGAAACCCTGTCTCTACTAAAAATACAAAAATTAGCTGGGCACAGTAGCACATGGTTGTAGTCCCAGCTACTCAGGAGGCTGAGGCAGGACAATCACTTGAACCTGGGAGACAGAGGTTGCTGTGAGCTGAGATCACGCCACTGCACTACAGCCTCGGTGACAAAGCGAGATTCCGTCTCAAAAAAAAAAAAAATAGTCGGACTTGATGGCATGCGCCAGTAGTTCCAGCTACCAGGGAGGCTGAGGTGGGAGCATCACTTGAGTCCAGGACTTCAAGGTTACAGGGGCTATGATTTGTGCCACTGCACTCTAGCCTGGGTGACAGAGTGAGACCCTGTCTCTTAAAAATTTTTTGTTTTTATATTCAACCCAGATTTCCTCAGGATTCTTATTAGCAGCTATCTAAGGAATAGCAAGGGATGCTCTCAAACCAGGCAGAACGAGATGGAATTACAAGTCATTTTGTCTTTTGCATTTCTGAAAAGACTTTCATTTTTCAAAGGACATCAAAGTTGAAATGCCTCATAAATCCCTTTGTTTCTGCGTTCGTTCAGTGGCATCAATAAGATGGATGATCAGCAAATGGCATCAAACTCCATTTTACTCTTATTAGAATAGTAACATGTAAAATGATATGAAATGAAACAGCACTGGTTCCAATGACCTTGTAGCCCAATTCAATTACTATTTCACTAAATCACAACAAAACCGACAGTCCTCACGCTCCTGAATTTATGAATTAAATTCAACTTTTCTACATTCTGAGCAGGACTGAGTAGAAAGAGAAACGGTCAGTGAGGACTGGGGAGGAGTTTCCTTGCCTCTGCTATTTACTGCAGTATCACCAAGCCCACTGGAGGGAGGGGTACGGAAAGACAGTTTCGAAAGGAATATCGAGCCCAGAAGGGGGAACTGATGGCCAGGGCTCTTGCTACAGTTTGCTCCTGCAGATGAGACACTGCTTTGGAAAATTTTATCATTAACCAAACTGCACTGATGCTGAAAGTTAATAAAGCCAACTATTAAGTTGGAGCAAAAGTAATTGCAGTGTGTGCCATTACTTACAAACAGCAAGCACTACAATTACTTTTGCACCAAACCAACAACATCAATCTTGCCTGCATCTTAAGCAAAGGCTTAATGAGAAAAAAACATACTTGAGACTACTAAATTATTATACAGTCAATCCTCATTACTAGCAGATTCTGCATTTGTAAATATGCCCATCACCTAAAATCTGTTTGTGACCCTCAAATTAATACTCCCGAATGTTTGCAGTCGTCATGGACACAGCAGGACAGTAGACAACTGGAGTTGCCCAACAAGCATGTTCCCAGATGGCATCTAACTAAACAACACTCTGCCTTTTTGTTTTAGTTTTCATACTGTAAAGAAGTGCCCTTTCCACAGTCTTTTTAGTGCCACAAGTTTCGCATTTTTGTGTCTTCATGTGTGTGTGCGTGCGTGTATATGAGTGTGAGTGATATAACTATTTAAAATGGTCCAAGCCAGGTGCAGTGGCTCATGCCTAAAATCCTAGCACTATGGGAGGCCAAGGCAAGAGAATTGCTTTGGGCCAGGAGTTCAATACCAGCCTGGAATATACTAGTCATGTTCATTGGGGAATTAAGACCTCAAAAACATAGCGAGATCCTGCCTCTACAAAAAAAATAAATTTTTTTTTTTTTTTTTTTTTTTT
>NW_012119932.1:2331959-2350741 GCF_000951035.1 Colobus angolensis palliatus
AAAATAAGAAATAAAATGAAATGGCCCTTAAGTATGGTGTGGAAGTACTGTCTGGCATTTCTAGGCTCAAGAAGGCTGTGAGATGCCTTACGCAAAAAATAAATGCATTAGATAAGCTTAATTCAATGCTAATGAATCAATGATATATATTTTAAAAGGTGTCTTCAAACAAAAACACACATAAAACAAGGATTTTTGTTGACTGGTTGATAAAAATGTAACCAAAGTCTCATGGGAACCTAACCCTGTATTTCCCCTAGGAAACTCAGTATTAACTAATAAATTCAGGACTCACTATCGGAGCATGTAGGGCAAGTTTATCAATACTGTGAATAACAAGAATTGACTGTATTTTCAACGGCAGTAAAAATGCTATAAGTATGTAAAATAGTACTTGTAGGAAAACAACAAAGTATATTTAGACATAGCAGGTTCGTCTTTTTTACTTTTATTGCAGATGTCAGAACTTGACAATTTCTAACCACTGGACTTAGAATGGAGAATATAGCCAATATGGGCAACAGAGCGAGATTCTGTCTCAAAAAAAAAATTAGCTGGACTTGGTGGCATGTACCAGTAGCTCTAGTTACTTGGGAGGCTGAGGTGGCTGGTCGTGAACTCCTGACCTGAAATTTCCTAAAGTACTGGGATTGCTATTGTACCTGGCCAGCAATGGCAATATTTTCTTTTTCTTTCTTTTTTTTTTTTTTTTTTTGAGACGGAGTCTTGCTCTGTCGCCCAGGCTGAGTGTAGTGGTGCGATCTCCGCTCACCGCAAGCTCCACCTCCCGGGTTCATGTCATTCTCCTACCTCAGCCTCCCGAATAGTTGATACTACAGGTGCCTGCCACCATGCCCGGCTAATTTTTTTGTATTTTTAGTAGAGACGGGGTTTCACCATGTTAGCCAGGATGGTCTTGATCTCCTGACCTCATGATCCACCTGTCTCGGCCTCCCAAAGTGCTGGGATTACAGGCGTGAGCCACCATGCCCGGCCAAAATGGCAATATTTTCTTACTACCAACTCTCAGAAAGCATTCATTATTCTCCATAATTATCCAACAAATTTGGACCCATCTGAAAATAAGCATCAGTCACTTTTCAGTTCATACATGTGTGCTATTAGTCATTACTCTGGTAATATGTGAAATGTAAATCATTGCCTTATTACTTACTGGATACAGGTTGTTTTTTGGGCTTGAGATATGTGTCTAATTCATTGATACTACATCAGAAAATTCCCTACACCAAATATCTGCTCTGGTTGGACTAAGATCCTACTTTTTTTTTTTTTTTTTTGAGACGGCATCTTGCTCTGTTGCCCAGGCTGGCGCACAGTGGCATGATCTTGGCTCACTGCAACCTCCACCTCGTGGGCTCAGGCGATTCTCCAGCCTCAAGCCTCCGAGTAGCTGTGATTAGAGGCATGCGCCACCATACCCAGCTGATATTTGCAGACAGGGTTTCACTGTGTTGGCCAGGCTAGTCTCGAACTCCTGACCTCAGGTGATCCACCCGCCTCGGCCTCCCAAAGTGCTTAGATTACAGGCATGAGCCACGGTGCCCAGCCAATACCTTGGACTTCTAATTAAAGATGTGATGTGGGCCAGTTATGCATAGAAGGGAGCCAAGGGCCTCATGTGACACCCTCACTGAACTGGGACAGATTCTGCCATGTCATTTACCTTGAGTACTCCAAAAGGCAGAACATAAAAATAATAATGTAATGAAAGCAGCAAGGGTATATTTAACCTCAAAGAAGATCGTTAATCCTTAGCCTGGACTCTCTGATAATATGACTAGAGAAAAGGAAATGAAGGAAAGAGGAGTACTTAATCTATGTTTATTGTTCAAAAGTTCTTCTCTGTTCACCCTTTGCAAATGTTAATAAGAGTCTGATCTCTTGATAGTAACCACAGGGAAATTTATCAGCCTCTAAACACAATTTTGCCCTTTTCTCTATCCTGAGTCTCCAATGAGTTAGGCAAAATGAAGAGCCATCTCATTCATTCAGAAAATGCCATCTTTTCTCTCTCATATATGTAGTGTTGCTAAAATAACTCATAGAAAATTGACTAGTTTTAATTTTCTTCTTCTTAAAGGCTTCTGTCCATAACTGTCCAAGGGGCAGAAGGGCATAGACTTTTACGCAATGAGAGTCCCCGGACATTCTGCTATCTAAGACTTCATTCTCAGAGTACAGGGACCAGAGAAAGAACTGGGGCGGATGATATTCCACGTTGGCTCTTTTCATTAAGACTTTTCAAAGAAGACTTTATTCTAACATGCATTTAGAAGAAAAAGAAATGAAGAATTCTTCCTTCAGGCAAATAACTCATAAGGGGAAAAAAACTTTCAATATGATTTATTTCACAGGGATCATTGAAGAGCGCATGAAAACCGATCTCTGCTGAAATTCCGAGATACTTGTTAATGCCACCTTGAAAGAAGTAAAGAATTTCAAAGTCAGTTATTAAATAAATCCACGACTATTTGAACAGCTATCTCAATTTGGCTGGAATGTGGCTAGAATTCGAGTTATGTACATTCAGTTTGAGTAGAATGCGGTTTTGACAATGAGTCAACCTTAGTATTTTATTCCCAACAGTGATGGAATGGCGTGATGACTGCAGAGCTCCCTAGAGTAGCTTTTGGAACTCATACTCTCCTTTCAACAACAGATTGCTCCGTTGAGAAATTTTAGAATTGAATGAAAACTCAGGCGTCATTTAGTTATCTGTGCAACTTGAATATTTTTTCTGGTAAGATGACCAAGGCCAAACAAATTAAGTGAAGAAAAAGTCACACATAAAGTTAGAAAGTAGAACTAATCTAGATCCAAGCCCTCCTGGCTACTGGTCTAGAGTTCTTATTGCTAACCTGGATCTGCAGTGAGCATCACTGACATCCCTAACGGAGTAGTGACTTCCCTAGTAATCTCCCTTATCTAATTTTACTGCGTAAACACATTGCCATCTGTTACAGGAATGGGATCCTAATCATGTAGAGAGAAGGGAAAAGAAGGCATGAGGAACCTTTGAACCTCTCCCACTCAATTTCCCACTCTCATGAGTAGCCCCATGGGCCTTGGTCTCTCTGTGCCTCTTGTAACCAACCTACAATGGAGATGCATAAACGTGGCAATGAGGGCTATATTATCTTGTATAAGGCTAGGTCATACTTTTGCATAAAACAATTTTTATTTGAAGAGGCTGGGACCAAGAAATATCTACAGTTGAATGGGCTGTGTACAGGGGGAAAGTTTGTTAAAAGGCCTGCGTGTGTACAGTTTCATTATTCTCACTCTTTTTTTTTTTTTTAAGACAGGGTCTCACTCTGTCACCCAGGCTGGAGTGCAGTGAGTGGCACGATCTCAACACACTGCAGCCTCAATCTCTACAGGCTCAGGTGATCCTTCCACCTCAGCCTCTCCAGTACCTGGGACTACAAGTACATGCCACCATGCCTGGCTAATTATTATATTTTTGGTAGAGATGGGGTTTTACCACGTTGCCCAGGCTGGTCTTGAACTCCTGGGCTCATGCAGTCTACCCACCTCGGCCTCACAAAGTGCCAGAATTACAGGTGTGAGCCACTGCACCCATCCTATTCCTACTCTTTATTCCTTTAGTAAAGTGTAAGTGTAAACTAATGAATTGGTTATAGTCAGAACTGAAATTAGCACTTACGATGTAGAATCTCAATATCTCAATCAAGATTCAGATAGCATGTTGGTCATATGGTGAGGTTTTTTCAATATCTATGACCATGAAATTTCACTCCTGGCGAGGGGATTACTAAGTTCAATATTACTGAGTTTCTTACTGAAAAACTGTGTTGATATTTTTCCTTTCAGAATGACATATTTTATGTCAATCAAAACAGAAAGTAAGTCCTAAATTGAATGGCACTTAGAAAAATAACTTTGATGCCAAATTGGAAAAGAAAGCTTCAAAAGTACTTTGGAAATGGAGCCAAACTACCAATTAAAGGAAAAATTATAGACAAATTAAGAATGTGCTTTCTCCAGTGACACTGAACCTCAGTCATTTTCTCCATAATGACTTGAAAACCCTGTAATTCTCATAGAAATCTGGCAGTCTCACCCATTTCCCCTCAGCAGAATAAATAGTGAAGAATATGGTGTGCTTTGTAGTTCAAAAAAATATCGCTTTATGATGGAGGCGGGGGGATGCATTCCAAAGTTACTCCCAAATATCATCAAAGGAAAGAAATCTGGCTGGGCACAGTGGCTCATGCCTATGATCCCAGCACTTTGGGAGGCCAAGGCAGGTGGATCACTTGAGGTCAGGAGTTCGAGACCAGCCTGAGTAACATGATGAAACCCCATCTCTACTAAAAAAAAATATAAAACTTAGCTGAGTGTCATGGCAGATGCCTGTAATCCCAGTTACTTGGGAGACTGAGGCGGGAGAATTGAACCTGGGAGGCAGAGGTTGCAGTGAGCTGAAATCGTACCACTGCACTCCAGCCTGGGCAGCAGGGTGAAAAAAAGAAAGAAAGAAATCTAAGCTACTCTTCACCATGCAATAGCTTAATCGATTGCCTTTATTTTTCATGCTTGCTAATTTTCAAAAAGATGAAAATAAGAAAGATGGATGTATTCATGTGATTTAGTGACAGTGGAATTCGTGCACATAAATTACTTTGATGATGATGCAGGGATGGGTTGTAAATATTTTATCTAACAGCTCATGAGAACGGCATTATGGAAACCCAGTAAGTAGGGGAAGATGAGCCACCTATGATCAAGCTCATATGAGTGTCCCAGAGTTGGATAAGACAGTGTTCGGTGACCAAACTGACTCTTGGCATCAACCACAATCTGCAGTTTGAGCCCAGAATAATTGTGCAGAACGTGAAACGGTTACAAAGAAAGATGATAAAAATCAAGTCTTCTCTTTTGAAAAAAATCAAAGAATGTATTAAGGATTTTCCATTTCTAACACCTTCCTTCTACAGTTAGGGAAACAGATCAGACTTGGGTGGACTGACAATAGGACTCAGCAATCTGAGTTCTAACACTGACTGCCCACTCCTGTGGCAGGGGGCGACTCTTCCGTACCTGTGTGGATGTGGATGTGGGCCTGCCGCAGATGATGGTAGTGGAAAGAGACTAGAGGCCTTCTCATGGTCTTTTCCAATCACAGAATTGGAAATTTAGCATTGTTACACAGTACGGGACCCCAGTCTTTAGAGGGGTTGCCACTAGATGTCAATTTGATTTCCTGACACCCTGCTACTCCTAAAAATGCCCCTTGATAAATATCTGCATTGTCTGAACATTTCCTAGAACTTCTTGAGTTAATCAAACCTGTTTTATGATGAAGGGTTGCAAGAACAAAAACCAATGACTCACTGTCCCAGAACAACATTTCTTGAGGAGAAAAACCAACCCCACTCATTTTGCCTTCAGTGTGGTAAGCCCAGAGGGAGTGGATGCTTGGATTCAAATATTAGCCATCATGTTTCTGCCGAAGTGTGATCTGCTCTATGTTTTTTGATGAATGTTTAAAGCAATCTTTTTGTTTTTTAAGTCAGGGAATCACTCTGTTGCCCAGGCTGGAGTACAGTGGCACGGTCATGGTTCACGGCAGCCTCAAACTCCAGGGCTCAAGCCATCCTTCCACCTCAGCCTCCTGAGTAGCTAGGACTACACATGTGTGCCAACAGGCCACCTCATATTTTTTACTATTTTGTAGAGAAGGGATCTTACTCTGTTGCCCAGGGTGGTCTCAAACTCCTGGCCTCCAGTGATCTTCTCACCTCCGTCTCCCAAACTGTTGAGATTACAGGTGTGAACCACCGCACCCAGCCACAATCCTTTTCAAAATGGACAAATATTGGCAGGAGTTTAGCAAGTCAATTAATTGGTAGGAAGAAAATATAGTGAAGTTTTATACCATTCACTCCCCTAATTTAAAAATAATTTAACATATAATAGGTTGCTGACATATTGTGCATGAAAACTACTAGTTTGCCTAGTTTTCATGAAAAGTCAATATAAGCCATCTCACCTTTCTAGCCAAATGAACCAGAGAGTAATGACTTGCTTCGATTCCTTTGCCATTCACCGATAACTTTGTGTGTGTTTTTTAAAATAGCGCCTGCCCACGTAGCTTACTGTTAGTGTGCAGATGATGAACTAACTGCTGGAGACAGGAGCTGCAGGGCAGGGAAACAGAGTTAAAGGGCCAGTTACCATTGCCAATTACAGGGTAATTAGAAGGCACACCATCTCTTTAATTAGGTGTAAGAAAATGGGAAACGAAATTTGATTTATGAACATTTAATCCACACCCAAATTTCAGTATTCCATCTATTGAATACTCTTAGGCAAACCATGCAGCCATGTGAGTAGAACATGAAGTTGTTTCTAGGCCAACTCATACCAAGTACCATGCCTAGGTGAAAAGAAACAGGCTTGTTTTGATTGGTGCTTTCTCTTTCTAAAGCATGATTACTCATATTAAGCATTAACTACAAAATACAAAAATAATGGGACTCTCTAAAATAAAGTCCATTTAGTTTTATCAGCAGTCTGTCGTTCTCTTAGGATCAACTCAAAGATCTCTTCTTGGGGCCAGGCATGGTGGCTTATGCCTGTAATCCCAGCTCTTTGGGAGGCTGAGAAGGGAAGATCACTTGAGGCCAGGAGTTCAAGACCAGCCTGGGCAACATGGCAAGATCCCATCTCTATATAGATATAGATATATAGATACAAATTCAGATATAGATAGATAGCTTTTTCTGTTTTGTAACTTTTTCTAGGTTCCCTTACCTTGGGAGAACTCTTTCCTCTTCTGGGTTCCTACAAGACCTTACCCATATTCCTGACAGAATATTTATTCCATTTGTTTTATGTATGCGAGTCTCTGCCAACAGACTCCTTGAGAGACCACAAGTGGTCTTTATTAATCTTCATCTTCCCAACAGCTATATGAATTCATGGCTCTTAGGAATAGATGCCTAATCAAATTAATCATATTTATGGAGAAGAGGAAAGTCACAAATATATAAATAATTCAAACTCGTTATTATAAAAACAGACAAATTTCTACTCCAAACTCCTCACCTCCAATTATAGCTGGTAACATGATCACAATACTATCCTGGCAGGTGTTTGTGGATTCCTGCCATCTAGCCATAGGGGAAGATGTGGGTAGGTGGCACTGTGTCCGAGGTCGGTTCCTTCTGGTGGGTTCGTGTCTCGCTGACTTCAAGAATGCAGCCGCGGACCTTCGCAGTGAGTGTTACAGCTTTTAAAGATGGCACAGACCCAAAGAGTGAGCAGTAGCAAGGATTTATTGTGAAAAGCAAAGGACAAAGCTTCCACATAGTGGAAGGGGACCCAGCAGGTTGCCACTGCTGGCTGGGGTGGCCAGCTTTTATTCTCTTATTTGTCCCCTCCCATATTCCATTTCTGTCCTATCAGAATGAGCTTTTTTCAATCCTCCCTGCAAATGGCTACTTTTAGACTCCTGCTGACTGGTGCATTTTACAGAGTGCTGATTGGTGCCTTTTACAGAGCGCTGATTGGTGCATTTTACAGAGCAGTAATTGGTGCATTTTACAATCCTCTTGCTAGCTACAGAGTGCTGATTGGTGCGTTTTACAGTCCTAACTACAGAGTGCTGATTGGTGTGTTTTACAATCCTCTTGTAAGACAGAAAAGTTATCCAAGTCCCCATTGGACTCAGGAAGTCCAGCTGACTTAACCTCTCAGCACCATGGTTGAATGCAATGGTATCAGGGAAGGAGAAAAGATGAAGTATTTGGACAACCGATAAAATATGATCAGCCTTTAGGCCAGGTGTGGTGGCTCATGCCTGTAATCCCAGCACTTTGGGAGGCTGAGGCGGGTGGATCACCTGAGGTCAGGAGTTTCAGCAGCCTGGTCAACATGGTGAAACTCTGTCTCCACTAAAAATGCAAAAATTAGCCAGATGTGGTGGTGCATGTCTGTAATCCTAGCTACTCAGGAGGCTGGAGCAGGAGAATTGCTTGAACCTGGGAGGTGGAGGTTGCAGTAAACTAAGATTGTGCCACTGCACTCCAACCTGAGCGACAGAGCGAAACTCCGTTTCAAAAGAAAAAAAAAACCAGTCTTTGCAGATACACAAACTTGACATTGATTACACTGTGGCTTCCAGTGTTCTGTATAAAACAAAATATCTTTCTGCCCTTTTCTCTTTGGAATTTTCTTTCTTTCCCCTCCCTTTCCTCTAAAGGGAAATCTAGAGCGTAGTTCTTTCATTTATCTCTGAATTTGCTTACTCAGACTTTGCTGACTCCTCATCCCACCTCTACACTATGTCAGTCCCCCTTGCTAAACATTCCTTTTCTTTTCTTGTGACTCGCCACCCTCAGAACTATTTATTTTAAAGTTTTATTCCCTCCAAATGTTAATACACATGAAGATAGAAACCTTGCCCATCTTGCTGAACCGTGTACATCTATCATCTAGCATAATGCCCGGTTCAGAACAGTTATTCTATTTTTTCAGTGAAGGGAGGAAAAAGAGAAGAAGGAGAGTGAAAATGTCCACACGAAGATGGGAGAGACAAAGACATTAAGAGAGGAAGAAGACAGCTTTGGCTGGCTGCCCAACGCCCCTTCACCCTTGACTCTTCCAACTCTGAGTTGCACCAAGAATGAAGAGCCTTTGTTCAGATATTGTCTTGGGATACAGACAAAGCTAAGAAAGCAAGCCAAGAGGAAGGAGGAATATTTCTCTATAGGGCAGTACATGTTGTGGGATTAAGGCACAAGAGCTAAGAGGAGGATGAAAGTCACAGTGTTGTCAGTTATAAAGGATGTTAAAATAGTCTCCAAAGGACTACACACATACATGGTGGCATTATGAAGACGATTGTTATTTGACCTAATTAAAATGTTGGTGGATCTGAAACCACGTGAAAGACCAATTTAAGCATCATCTATGGTCGAAGGTATGAAGTCTTCAAGTCCAGATAAACATGAAGGCCATGGCTAATGTCTTTGAAATATCCAAGCTGGGCACAGAGGCTCATACCTGTAATCTTAAGCACTCATCACTTTGGGTGGTGAAGGTGCGTGGATTGCTTGAGCCCAGGAGTTTGAGACCAGCCTGGGTAACATGGTAAAACCTGGTCTCCTCAAAATGACAACAAAAATTTGGCCAGGTGTGGTAGGTAGTGGCACACATTTGTAGTCCCAGCTACTCAAGAGGTTAAGGTGGGAGGATCATCTGAGACCAGGAAGTCGACGCTGCAGTGAGCTGTGATTGTGCCATTGTACTCCAGCCAGGGCAACAGAGTGAGACAAGAAAGGGAGAAAGAGAAAGACAGACAGACAGAGAGAGAGAGAGAGAGAGAGAAAGAAAGAGAGAGAGAGAAAGAGAGAGAGAAAGCAAGAAAGGGAGACAGAGAGAGAATGAGAGAGAGAGAGGAGAAAAGAAAGAGGGAGAAAGAGAAAGGGAGAGAGAAAGAGAGGAGAAAGAGAGAAAGAGAAAAGAGAAAAAGAAAGAAAGAAAAAGAAAGAAAGAAAGAAAGAAAGAAAGAAAGAGAAAAGAAAGAAAGAAAGAAAGAAAGAAAGAAAGAAAGAAAGAAAGAAAGAAAGAAAGAAAGGGAAGACCACCAGAAAAATAAGTAAGTTTAGGTTAAATTAACTGAAAAAAATGGTGGTAACAAATTGCCTGTCAGATCATTCGTTTCCCTGGTTCTTGACAAATCCCTTGCATTGTTTTTTCAGCACAAGTTCTTATCCTGGCTATCCTCTAAAACAAATCTTTGAAGGAAAAGAAGGAAACATGTTATCACTCACAGTTCAATGGTTTCCTGGAATGTTCTGTGCACCTCTGTTTGTGTGTGTGCTTTTTCTTTTCTTTTTCCTCTTCTTCTTTTTTTTTAAACTCTAAAGCTGGTCTTACTAGTCCGACACATTATCACAGACTTCCCCTTTCATCTGCTTACACAACTGTGTCGACATGACAAAATCTGAGCCTGTCTGCTTTGTCTCATCTTGTCCATCCCCTTCCCAAATTTCCATTTTGGTATGTGTTCTCTGGCAGTTCTTTTTTAATTGTATCTTTTTGTCTGTCCCTCTGCATGTCTCAGACATACAACAAAAACAGGAAAAGAATGAACGTCCAGCTCTCTGAACACAGTTTTGACCTTTATTTGATAATGTGTTCTACCAACTTACTTGCCACAAAACACAGAAAGAAAAGTCTTGCTGTACTCGTTGTATGGATTTAGAGTGTGTGATGGGCTGGGAGAAGTGGCTCATACCTGTAATCCCAGCACTTTGTGAGGCCTTTAGAGGAAAGGAAGCAGATCACCTGAGGACAGGAATTCGATACCAGCCTGGCCAATATGGCGAAACTCCATCTCTACTAAAAATACAAAAAATAGCTTGGTGTGGTGGCATGTGCCTGTAGTCCCAGCTACTCGGGAGGCTAAGGCAGGAGAAGCACTTCAACCCGGGAGGCAGAGGTTGCAGTGAGCCAAGATCACACCACTGCACTCCAGCCTAGGTGACAGAGCGAGACTCTGTCTCAAGAAAAAAATTTAAAAGATAGAATATATGATTGATAGAGTATCTATAATTACCCTATAAAACTTAAATACTCCCCCAAACCTTTTCAATGGACACAAAAATTATTTTCATAATAAAAATGTTAGTGGCATCTCATAACATGAAATAGAGACACAACCCCATTCAACTGGATAAAGTTAGTTAGAAACACTGCCAGTCTTAGAAGGAAACAGTCCCTCACACCTAAAAAGCAAAATGCTTAGTGGTTAATCTCCCAGAACACATAGGGGAGACAAATAGATAATATATCTTTGACTGCAAAACAAGGCATCGAGAGGTTAAAATGTCCTTTGGGGAGTCAAGATGAGACAGAGATGGCAGGCACTCAAGAACCCAGTGTTCCTTCTGTGAGACACTAAAGACACCATTCATGCCGTTCTGTCCTGGGGACGAAACCCAGGCAGATGATAACACAACAACATGGTGTTGCAAGAGTGTCCTGCAAGAACTAAGCACAAGGGAATGACCCAAGCCTTTATTTCCAAGCCTCCCCCCAGCCCCCATGAAACAGCCCAGAATTTTGCACATTTTCAATTCTAAGCCACCTCCATACAGACACTTCCCTCAGCTACCAACAAAGAGTAGCAGTACTCATTATTAAGGAAGTACAACTGGAAAGTTCATGCATAGTTGCTAATCTTCCATGTGTATTTAAATACAAAGAGAAAAGGGGATGAAGCCCTGCAGGCAATCTACACTCTCTGGTATCAGCCCAAGTCTGGAACAGAAAAGCAGGAAAACTGAAATGAACAACCTCAGAAACAGCATAAAGTGGTGCATGAGACACACACAGAAGTCTTCCTCTGAGGGGTATTTTTATACATGAGTGGACTTTGGCCCTCATCCCTAATACTGAAGTGACTTACAATACTTTTCTTTTTTTTTTGTTTTTTGGAGACAGAGTCTTGCTCTGTTGCCCAGGCTGGAGTGCAGTGGTGTGATCTTGGCTTCACTGTAAGCTCTGCCTCCCAGGTTCATGCCATTCTCCTGCCTCAGCCTCCCAAGTAGCTGGGACTACAGGCGCCCGCCACCACGCCCGGCTAATTTTTTTGTATTTTTAGTAGAGACGGGTTTCACCATGTTAGCCAGGATGCTCTCGATCTCTTGACCTTGTGACCCACCTGCCTCGGCCTCCCAAAGTGCTGGGATTATAGGCGTGAGCCACTGTGCCCAATCAATCTTGACTTTTAAAGACAGACAATCATCAAGACAGACAATCATTGCTCTAAAACAGAAATAACCTCTCTACTTAATTGGTAACACATACTAATGTTTGATCGCCTAGACTCCTAGGACTTGATCAGTCACTATTTCACCTTGAAGTCCTTGTGTGGTTCTCTGTGGACATGTGGATGACATCTGAATGAAACCCGTCTTAGCCTTCCAGGCCTAAAATAAATCCCATTTAGCTTTCTCTTCCATAACAACCCAATTCCTTTATTCCATTTCTCATTTTTGTTGGCTTTTCCTCCCTGAATCCTTGGGGATAACTGAGCTGTGATATGGACCTGATACATTACAATGATTCCTGCAGGTCAAACTTTCTTTTCATATACACATAAGCGTTGAGAAGGGTTTTCTGTGAAATTGAGTCATTGTATGTAAAATACTGGATTCCAAAAGGTCAAACCATTCTGTCTATTGTTTCTTGGCTCAGTTGCTGTGAAGAGCTCAGGTATCTAAATTGAGATTTTTCCCATGGCTTAGCGCTGGCAAATGTCCTCCCCATGCAAAGTAGACGATGGCAGCACCTCCAACTCTTCCCAGTCATCAGCGATCCTGTGCCTATCATCAGAGTCCTGGTTATGGCAGCCCACCCCCAATCACTCACCCTCTTTCTTCCCCCACAAGAGGATCACCCAGATCCCCCCTCAGAGGGTTCTTCTGTGTAAACCATCAAAGCCTAGAAGAGAAGCAGTCACCAAATCCCAAATACAGAATTAAAACTCAGGACCTATTTCCAATCTAAACAATGACAAAATCAGAGTACAAGAGGTCAGCTCAGTACCAGATTAAATGCTTTTTTTTTTTTTCCTTAGAGAGTCTTGCTCTATTACCCAGGCTGGAGTGCAGTGACACAATCTCGACTCACTGCAGCCTCCGCCTCCCAGGTTCAAGTGATCCTACTGCCTCAGCCTCCCAAGTAGCTGGGATTACAGGAGCCCACCATCAGGCCCAGCTAATTTTTGTAGAAAGCGGGTTTCACCATGTTGGCCAGGCTGTTCTCGAACTCCTGACCTCAAGTAATCCACCCGCTTCGGCCTCCCAGAGTGCCGTGATTATAGGCGTGAGTCACCACATCCGGTCTCAATGTACTTCTATAAGACAATTTGGAAGGTAGGGGTCAAATTCCACATAAGCAGCTTAGAAGACAAACTTTTACAGCAATGAACCATGATTTGGAGAAGGACATATGTATAATGGCAAAGAGGTATTAATATGTGAGGTACCTGTGACATTGAGAATTGTTACCTAGAATTGACATTCAGTATTTACTTCACATAGCTCTGTAACTGGATCTCTTTTGTAAACAGACATTTTGCCCCTGCTTCCAATACTACGAACCCATTATTATGTCACCTTTCCTCATGACAGTCCTATAAACTAGGTAAATAGATCTCTAGTCACAGACAGAACAGGGGAAACAAGATAAAAAATATAACTTTCCAGTATTTAACAAATTCTGTCAAGTCTAGACAAAAGGTATGCTGTCTAAATGAAGCTGTTAGTGGGCTATGTTGTATCTCAAAATTATCTTTCTCCATTTTTTTTTAAGAGATGATCTCACTCTGTTGCCCAGGCTGGAGTGCAGTGGCACAACCATAGCTCACTGCAGCCTCGAACTCCTAGGCTCAAGTGATCCTCCCGCCTCAGCCTCCCAAGTAGCTGGGATGTGCCAGCACACTTGGCTTTTTTTTTTATTATTTTTATAGGAATGAGGTCTTACTATGTTGCCCAGCCTGGTGTCGAGCTTCTGGACTCAATTGATCCTTCTGACTCAGCCTCCCAAAGTGCTAGGATTACAGGCATGAGCCACCATGCCTGGCCTCAAAATTGCCTTTTTAAATATGTTTGTGCTTTTCATAGTGTTAACTACTATACAATTCACATGTGGATTATGGCACGATTGATCATAACTGAGTCACATACTTTGTGTCTTGTTTTTCACCGTGTCCCTCCTAGTCCAGAAGCTTCCTAAACCACTTTTCCAGAGCCTTTTTTAGGAACACACATTAAAACATGCTTCCAGAAGCAGAGCCGCTCATTCCCGGGTCCCCTTCCTCATCCTTCAAAGAGCTCTGACTCTCAACTTTGTTTTTTGAGCTAGCATGGCATGCACACAAAATCCAAGCTCAAGACTCTACAATGAAGAGTGCTTTGATTTAAATAATCTTTCCTTCCTAATTTAGGTCCTCACAATGAAAACTTAAACCTTTATGTTTTCTTTACAGAGTGAGAAAAACAAGCACAAGGAAAGCCCCTCCATTTCCTACAAGAGACAGATCCACAGGACTGAATTTTAAGCCATGGGGAAATTGCAAAGGGAGATACCTGAGCTCTTTTGAGCAATTGGGCCAAAACACAACAGATGGAATGGTTTGGCCTTTCAGAATCCAGTTTCACAGGATAAAGAAGAATCTCAACTCTGGCAGTGGGGAGGAGGAAGGAAGTGGAGGTTTGTTGGCTTTTCTCTCCCATCCATTCCTTTCTCTATGTGGTAGAGAAGGACTGAGAGGAGTGATTCCACAGGACACAGGTTCCCCCGTGTCTGTCACCTTCAAGGGTGCTCAGGCTCCCAGGGGGAAGGTACAGGGGAATCATGGAGTTCAGTTCCAGGCTCCAGGACTTGCCAGAAGGGACCCCTGAGTAGGACTCACTTTCACCGTCAAGCATTGTTTTTTTAAGACACAAGATTTTTCTCTGTTGCCCTGACTGGACTGCAGTTATGCAATCATAGCTCATTGCATCTGCAATCATAGCTCATTGCATCTGCAACCACTAGGGCTTAAGCAATCCTCCCACCTTAGCCTCCGGAGTAGTGGAGACCACAGGCACATACCACGACAGCCAGTTAATTTTGGTGTTTTTGTAAAGACAGGGTCTCACTATGTTGCCTAGGCTGGTTTTGCACTCCTAGCCACAAGCAATCCTCCCAACTCAGCCTCCCAAAGCACTGAAGTTACAGATGTGAACCACATCTGGCCAGCACCAAGTATTCTGACAAAGCACCTATTAGCGTAATTCCAAGTAACCTCTGGCAAACGTGGTTCCAGTTAGGAAAGACTACAAGAAACCGCCCACGTCTATTTTGTAAAAATCTGTACTCCCCTTTCCTACTTGAGTACACACGCTCACAGAGGCAGACCCCTCCCTCTAGTTTTTCCAACGTACCAGAGCCCCCTGCAAACACTGAGGCCCTCAATGTTGATTTTCGCTGGAATCTCATCACAGCTGAACAGGGTAGAAGCAGCTTAACCTCTCTCCATGTGCCTCGCTGGAACCAGACAGTGGCTTATCTTCCAAGAGCTGCCCCTGAGCTCTGGGCTTTGAGGGACCAAGAGCTTGCTGGAAAAAGTGATCACCTTCGTGATGACACCAGGTCAACAGGCAGCTGTGGGCTCATTAAGAGGTAAGCCCCTGAGTGACAGGGACTGCTTCTGTGTGCTGTCTGCACATGGTTTTGCTCTAGTATGAAGGCTTAGGCTAGTAGTAAGATTTAGGTACAATATACTCTACTCCTTACTTATGAGCCCTGATTCTCAGGGTGTATTTGTTACACATTTGCTCTCTCACATTCACCCCTCAGTTCCTCCAACTATTAGCCTCAAATTTTCAAAGCCAGTGAGGATTTCAAATATCCTGTCCCTCTCGTGTGTGAGTGTGTGTGTGTCTGTGGGTTTGTGTGTATCTAGGCATTTGGGGTTTGGAGAACACAGTAATCAACTGTAATATTCTCTTGCCTACAATCACTTTCCTTTCTCCATCCAGAATCTGGCATATAACACTTGTAATATAGTCCTCTTCAGAGTTAGGTTTTTTGCGGGGACAAGGTCTCATTCTGTCACCCAGGCTGGAGTGCAATGGTATAATCACCGCTCACAGCAGCCTTGACCTCTTGGGCTCAACTGAACCTCCCACCTGAGCCTCCTGAGTAGCTGGGATTATAGTTCTGCACCACCATGCCTGGCTAAAGAGTTTTTAAAAGAGCAAGGTGCAAGCACTGGTAAATATGTACCTGGGAGGAACCCCTCTCTGCTTCTATGGTCACCTTTGTGGCCCACTGAAGGAAGAGAAAGGAGTTAGGTGACAGGACCTGACTCAGGTCTGGGTTTATCAGAAAATAAAATATTGGGGCCTAGGGGAAGCATCAGGATCGGTGCCCAAGTCGCTGGGACTGCTACGTTATCCCGCCTTGTCACTGTCCCTCTGCGCTTTCTCAAGCAGGGTCATGCACTCTGGGCAGGAATCTGTTTTCAGGAAGCCTCAGTCCCAGTTCCAGATCTTTGGCTAAGTACTGGCACACTCCTGGATAAGTCACCTGAGCTTCCCAGCCTCAGTGTCCTCGTCTGCCATTTAGGGAAGGCTGGATACATCTTTCTGTGTTCTCTGGTTCCCTGAGGTTGACTTTGATCTGAGTTTGTTTTGATTCTCAAATCAAGACTCAGAAGACTTCACTAGGTGGTAATGCAACTAGAAAAGGGTCTTGGGATGGGATGAGGGAATCAGGGACCCATTTTGATCCAGGATCTAAGAGAAAAAAAGAAAGAAAATGAGAAAGGGGAAGGGCCCCACATCTGATCTGGGCTCCCTGCAGACGTCTGGTGAACACGTGTGGGCCTCAGGGGAATTCAGAGTATGGTTCCAACCCTCCCTCCACCCCCAACGCTGTTCCATCCTTTCTCAGGAATAAGCTTGGCACTTCTTGCCAACCACTTCTCTAGTAAATATCCTTCTTTCCATTCCCTCAACACACCAAAGTTTTCTAAAGCCATTAGAAAACCAGGTAGAAACGGAAGAGCCTGTCTGAACAGAATATTCTTCAACAGTATGAAGGGCAGAACTGAAGTCTCCATGTAGAAGTCATTACACTGCCTTTTCCCATTAGGCCACCAGTACCACGGCCATGGATTTCCTTACCTCACTCTATTCATGCTACCTTTGCAAAAAATTGTTTTCCTGACCATCTTGTTCCACACATTTATATGTCCCCAAATCCCTTTGCTCTGCTCAGTCCAAAATACCTTCAGTCTTTCCAACTCCCTGGGCCTTCCTTCTCTCCTCCATATAAATAGCTAGCAGCTGTTTTCACTGACCTATGACCTTATGACGCGTCCCACTCTGTTGTTATTCTCTGTTGACAAAATATTCCGTATCATGGCCATGCATTTCTTTGGCTGCTGGCTCAATATCACCTCAACACAAAGACGTCTGAACAAAATACTCTGGGCCACAAACTCTCTAAGACTGAGATAGCAGTGGTATGGTCAGAACCAAAATAAGGCAAAGCAGACAGACACACAGACACACACACAGACACATACACACATACAGCAAATCCTCCTACTGCAAACAGTTTCTACTAAAATGTAAAACTAAGGCTTTTGAAAACCAGAGTTGGTTCTGTTCCTTCAGGAAAATCACATTTTCTCCTTCATTCTATTTCGACTTCAAATGTGGGAACTGTGCTCTTTTTTCCCAAGATTTTTTCCCAGGACATCTTAATTCAGGCAGTGGGAAGGCAGAGACCCGGAATGAGGCATCAGATACCAAGGCTTATCACCTGCAGTCATTCCAGGGCCAGGATTTTCATTCTTGAGGGTTTGCTTTTTATTTTCTATGGGCTTCGGCAAAGTCTCTTCTCCACTTCTACAGTCCCAAACCATTTTCCTCATGGGAAAGACAGTTGGTTAACTTCTCAAGCACTAGGAAGAACTGAGGTCTCTACTGCCTCCACTCCAGCCACCGTGGGCTCCAAGCCAGATTACCAATGTCTGTGTGCAGAGTTGTAGTCAGGCAGGAACAAGATGGGACATGCCAGACCTCATCTGCACTTTGCAAAGGTGAGACACACCAGCCCCGCAGGCAACTGTGCCTACTTTAAGAAACTCCTAAGCAAAGTATTGAGGCAGAACCAGAGGCAGAAGTGAGGAGAAAAGTAGGTTTTGCTTTTTTTGTTTTGTTTTTTGTTTTTTTTGGTCACCTGAGCTTGAGTTAATCAGCAGCACTCGGCTTTCTAACCTTTGAGGCATTTCCAAATCTGATCCCACACACTCATTCTTTCAGAGGCCGGCAAGGTAAGAGGAACTGATTACACCATACCTAGAAACATCCTGTAGAATCAAAGAAAAATGCTTCCTGCCTTTGTACAGAAAATTAAGAGATTTTTCAAAGTGAAGAAAAGCAATTTAATTACCATTAAACAAGGTTTAACTGCTGCGGGCAATCATTCTCTGCTTAAGAAGCATAATTTCACTTGGAAGAAACCAAGTGGGCCCCCGGCCCTCTTTGGCTTATACTCAGCAAGAAATGACTGGGAACAACTCACTCTTGGGTGAGCTGTCCAGGTAGTTAGACACATATCACACAGCAGTGTAGGGACCCCAGGGAGGGCAGGAAACCCCCCAAAATCAGGCCACTCCTGTACCTTGCTCCTGTCTGCTGCTCGGAAGGGCCCCCCACAGCAGAAACAGGTGACGCCTCCTTTCTTCCTTGGCCCTTCTACAGAAGGGCAGACATGGGTCTTCATGTCCAGATGTGGCATGGGACATCAGCCAGACCTTTAATGTTCTGGGAGCAGGCGAGTGCTGAGCTCACGGGTGGCGAGACCCGCCCGCTCCACGACCAGCTCGCCCATTCTCCCAGTAAGCAGGCCTGACGCACCCCCGACAGACAGCCGCTCAGGATTTAAAGTGTGATTCACAGCTAGAAAATACCGGTTTTTCATTACTATGCAAATGCAGCCTGGGTGGGGTTTAGGTAAATCCGGATGTGGACACCAAAAATGAGGGCAAGAATGGGTCTCTTTTCTGTAGATCTCACTGGGCCAAATGGGTTCCACCCAGTGGCAGTCTTTAAAGAAAATTACAGCCTGGGTGTGGTGGCTCATTCCTGTAATCCTAGCCCTTTGGGAGGCCGAGGGAGCTGGATGGCTTGAGGTCAGGAGTTCGAGACCAGCCTGGCCAA
>NW_012119932.1:2350826-2371030 GCF_000951035.1 Colobus angolensis palliatus
AGAATCACTTGAATCCAGGAGGCAGAGGTTGCTGTGAGCCGAGATCACATCATTGCACTCCAGCCTGGATGACAGAGAGAGACTCCGTCTCAAAAAAAAAAAAAAATTAGAGTTGAACAGAGCTGGACGGAGACATTTATAGTTCCCCAGTATTCAATGGGCAGTTAATGTTCACATACAGCCTAAGATTAGAGACAGATATTTACTTAATTCATATCAAAATATATGTATCGTGTCATTCCCACCACGTGGCAAAGCCCAAATTGCCAACTGTCTCCACACCAGTGTGTGGTCAAATTGTTTCATCCAGAACGGCAGCGCAGTCACATGAATACACTTCATTTGTGGCCATATCTGCCTTAAAAGCACGGCAGGTTGGAAATTCTAGAAGAACAGAATAAGGAGAGGCAGGGCTGTAACATCCAAATGGTTAGGAACCACCCAGAGGACATGCCCCCCATTTCCTGAAGGTATGGCCTGCAGCCCCCACCCCAACTGACTGCTCTCAACACATGGCCTCTGAAGAATGCATCCTGCTAGATAAGATTCACTGCGAGTCAGAAACTTGGATTCCAGCTGGCTCTGGCACTCACAGGCTATGAGACCAACTCATATCCCACATCCCAGCACTTCTCTGAGGCTGTTTTCTCACCTGTAAAATGAGGAAGTTGCATTCCCATCATTTTCACAAATGACCCCAAGTTGAACAATGCCCAGTGTTAAGGGCATCAGTGGGACTCACAATATCTCCCCAACTTTCTTCAGCCAATCTCTGCTGGGTGCATTCTGAGCGACTGACCTGAGCCAGGAGAGGGGAGAAGCTTACAAGTCAGCATCTTTCAATATAATCAATGGTTTCTTTCTTTGCAAGTGAGAGCAGATGAAAAAGATTGGGTAAATGATCATGTCATTGAGGTAACCCAAACTCAGGGATGCATGATACACGTATCCTGTTTCAGACATGATTGCATCAACCTATATCCTTTTTCTTTTGTGATCAAGAGGAAACATTTTATTTTATTTTTATTATTTTTATATTCTTTTTGAGACAGAGTCTCACTCTGTCACCCAGGCTGGAGTGCAGTGATCATGGCTCACTGCAGCCTCAACCTCCTGGGCTCAAGTGATCCTCCCTCTTCAACCTCCTGAGCAGGAGGTGAGTAGCAGGGACTACAGGTGAGTACCACCATGCCGGGATACTTTTTCTTTCTGTTTTCTTTCTTTCTTTCTTTCTTTCTTTTTTGAGATAGAGTACCGCTTTGTTGCCCAGGCTGTATTGCAGTGGCAAAATCTTGGCTCACTGCAAGCAATCTCTACCTCACAGGTTCAAGAGATTCTTCTGCCTCAGCCTCCTGAGTAGCTGGGATTACAGGCACGTGTCTACACACCGGGCCAAGGAGGAAACATTTTAGTAACCAAGTGGACACTGAAGACGTTGAGAACTGGTAAACAAACAATCAAGGAAGCAAGAACAGAAATACCAGCATTTGACTTTTGAGTTAGTGACAAGAACACTTGGCATCGGAGCCTGGATGAGCAAATCACAGATCTTTAAGCTTCTGTAAGTGGCCTGGATTGGGGGTCACCGTGGTGAGCTATGTAGCACCCTGGAGTTCCACAGTGCTTCTTTGAGACAGTCACAGAGATAGAAGGACAGCTTAATTAGCAGTCCCCACTTCCCCATTGAAAGGGGGCTTCCATGAAAAATAGTGCTTGCACAAAAGGTAACTCTCTTCTATCACTCTTCTGCTTAAAACCCTCAGCACTATATTAAGATTAAAATCCTGACTGCAGCTTACTAAGCCTCTGGCTACCTCTCCCAGGACACCTAGGTCCTTCAGCAGACAAGCCCCTTCCTTCCTCTACGTCTCAGCACTTGCTGTGTGCACCTCTTCCCAAGAAACTCTCTCTCACTCTTTGCCTAGCTGTTTGCAAGACTGGCTCCTTTTCACGTAATCCTATTTCTTTCTTTCTTTCTTTTTTTTAAATTATTTGAAGAGGCAGGGTCTTGCTATATTACCCAGGCTGGTCTCAAACTCACGGGCTCAATCGATCTTTCTGCCTCAGCCTCCCAAAGTGCTGGGATTACAAGCATAAGCCACTGCACCTGGCCTTCCTCTACTTCCTTCATGGCAGGTATCTCCATCTAAAATTATCTGTATATCTGTTTTCTCCTCTGCCTTCCCACCATTACATTCTGAGCTCTATGCAGGCAGTGAGTGTCTGTCAGTTTTGCCTCTTGCTGTCATCCCAGAGACTAGGGCAAAATCTGTCCAAACTGGACTCAATCAGTGCCAAGTAAATGAATGAATGTATGGTTATTTTTTTTCCAAATCTGATCACATGTAGCTGTCCCATCTTTGTGCTAATCAGAATTATCTTTTTTTTTTTTTGGACACAGCGTCTTGCCGTCGCCCAGCCTGCGGCACGGTGGTGCAATCAGAGTTCATTGCAGGCTCAACCTCCCAGCCTCAAGCAATCCTTTGGCCTCGGCCTCCAGAGTAGCTAGGACCACAGGTGTGTGCCAGCATGCCTGGCTAATTTTTTTTATTTTTTGTAGAGACAGGCTCTCACAATGTTGCCTAGGTTGGTCTTGAACTCCTGGGCTCAAGCGATCCTCCCTCATGGGCCTCCCGAAGTGCTGGAATTCCAGGTATGAGCCATCTCGCCAGCTCAAAATGATCTGATGCTTACACTTAATCACTCAAATAGCACTTTCATATACTTGATCTTCAAAATTATAATCTGAGGCCTTTTTGTGGGTTGGTGAAGAGCCACTGGTTATGAACCTGTTTGCCTTCAACTAAGTCATCTTGAACCAGACAATTCCTCCAGCTTCAGATTCCTTCTCCATAAAACTAGGATGATTCCTGGAGCAGCTCCCACCATGAACAACCTATGAATATTTAAGACATTGACTAGAGGGAAACCGATCCTTTCTCACAAAATGTTTTGTGAGATGTCTCCCTTATTGTTGCTACCATGTCCTGAACATTTACTACATGCCAGGTGCTGGGTTAATTACTTCTCACACACTGTCTCTGATCTGCAAACCACTTTGCTAGGCAGGAATTCTTGCTCCCTGCCAGTTTTTTTATTTTATTTTTTTTAACAGATGCAGAAGCTTACTTGGACCAAGTGACTTGCCCCCGACCACACAAACAGTAAGTGGTAGAACCAGTTCTCAAATCTAAGTCTGTCCAACAACAAAGGTGAAATTCCTCCTACCTCCCCACAGGGCCCCTAGGAAAGGGGCTACAAAAACATCATTTAGGGTCCCTATTTACAACAGGAGTTAGGCGTGGAAGGGAGGCAGGTGTGGGATGGAGAGGGGGAGTCCCATCTTAATACAGCAGCTGTTACTTAGCTTTAGTGGAGGCTGTAACAAAGGAATCGGAACTCAATGTTTCCTGATCATCTGATTTTTTTAAATTAGGATGTAAGAAATTTTTGACATCAAAACTCCAATGTGCAGGCCTTTCTGGAGAACCTGACCCTAGGCCAGGGCTTCTGATCTGTTTTTTTTTTTTCTTGTTTTTTTGAGACAGGGTCTTTCTGTTTAGGCTAGAACGCAGTAGCACAGTCACAGCTCACTGCAGCCTTGACCTCCCAAGCTCAAGGGATCCTCCCATCTTAGCTTCCCGCATAGCTGGGACTACACGCACGTGCCACCACATCAGGCTAAATTTTTATTTTTATTTTATTTTATTTTTTAGAGACAGAGTCTCACTCTGTCACCCAGGCTGGAGTGCAGTGGTACGATCTTGGCTCACTGCAAACTCCACCTCCTGGGTTCAAGTGATTCTCATGCCTCAGCTTCCTGAGTAGCTGGGATTACAGAGCTGCACCACCATGCCCAACTGTTTTTCATATTTTTAGTAGACACGGGTTTCATCATGTTGCCCAGGCTGGTCTCGAACCCCTGACCTCAGGTGATCCACCCGCCTCAGCATCCCAAAGTTCTGCGATTTACACGTGTGAGCCATAGGACCTGGCCTAATTTTTTATATTTTTTTGTGAAGACAGGGTCTTCCTGTGTTGCTCAGGCCGGTCTCGGATTCCTGGTCTCAAGCAATCTGCTCTCTTCCGCCTCCTTAAGTACTGGGATTACAGGTGTAAGCCACTGCACCCAGCCTGATCTATTCTTATTCTGGCCTGCATCAATCATTGACCAATGAAAGTTGCCAAATGTGACTAGGCACAGTGGCTCACGCCTGTAATCTCAGCACTTTCGGAGGCTGAGGGGGTCAAATCACATGATCAGGAGTTCAAGACCAGCCTGACCAATATGGTGAAACCCCATCTTTACTAAAAATACAAAAAAATAAAAATAAAAAACAAAAAACAAAAAAACCCCAAAAATTAGCCAGGCGTGGTAGCAGGTGCCTGTAGTCCCAGTTACTCCAGGAGCCGAGGCAGGAGAATCGCTTGAACCTGGGAGGCGGAGGTTGCAGGGAGCTGAGATTGCGCCACTGCACTCCAGCCTGGGCGACAGACAGAGACCCCATTTCAAAAAAAGAGAAAAAAAAAGTTGCCAAATGTGTCTCTTCAATTCCCGTAAGCACTTTCGCAAACACACATAAAATCGTTGCCAATGCGCATTGTGTGTGTTTGGGAGTCATTGTGCAAAATGCGTGGGCAGCCCCCTTTTGTGAACCAAGTTCTATGAACCACCAAGTATTCTTTTTCTGGGCTGAATTCCAAGGGTCTGTTCACAGAGTACAAGTTTCTGAAGGAATGGATTTGATCTATGTATGTGGCTTTCTTCTTATAATGCCAGGAAGAAGGTTGCTTAACAAATGCTTTTGACATTCCTGACAAGTAATCTCCAGGCTCGACTTCAGGGGTGAGTTACACCTTTCCCTCCCCACGCCTTTATTGAGAGTATTGCCAACAAGCAGCAAAACTGACGTTCTTCACCTCCACCCTTTGGTGCATCACTGAAATGGCAAAAAGTTAGGAGGTGCAGAGAACTTCAGGCTGTGGAGGCAAGAAGTCAATCACTGATTCCTGGCACAATTGTGATCGTCATGTTTGGAAATCCAACCCGTAAAATAAGCCACCAGTTTCACAGCGCACACCTTAGGGATCTCAGAAACATGCCCTAGGCTTGCTTGAGTCACAATAGCTGGGTTCAAATCTCTACTCCTTTTGCCTAAAGAATCAACTGTCTAGGCTAGTCTCAGCCTTGGTTTATAAGTATCTCTCCGTAGGGTTTTTTTGGGAGAACTATATTTGAAATAATGTGTGTGAAAGTTTCTGAGACATAGTAAGTAATAATACTTGTGGAGATTCTAAGGCTTACTTGCAGTGATTTGAGTGTATAGGGAATATTTTTATTGTATTACATTGGCATGCATTAAGACATTTGAGATTTGGATGTATATGTCTTAAAAGGCTAGTGGTATTTAATATTTGCAGGAAGAAAATGTTGTATTTACCCTGTAATACAGGAAACTTGGCCCATTTTTCTAATGATATAGAAAAAACTCAATTAGGCTTAAACACGACCTAGCACCACCCCAAGCCTACAGCAATTGTGTTCCCTTTAATAAAAATTACGTAAATTATAGCTTTCTCTTGATTTGCACAGTACAGCCTCAATTCTACCCTCTTTCCTCTAAGTAGAGTTGTTTCTTATTATTTTTCAGGTTAACCAACTAATGTCAGACATATGTTTCTTCACCAATCATTGCATTAGGGGACACTTATTTTACATTTGTTCCCTTTTGCAAATATTTGCAGTTAGTTGCAGAACTGAGCTATTTGATGAAGTAAAGAAAATATGTCCAGGGAAAACATAAGGTTTTAAAAGTGGCTTTTGAGAAGGAGAAAGGAAGAAAAGTCTAATTACAGTGAAGATAGGTACTGATTTGTGCTAAGAGAACGTATAAATCACATCCACTACATTTGTGGTTTTAATGCATTCTGTGCATCTGAATTAAACAGGAGTTAAAGTTTGAAATTATGTCTAAAGCTTTCTTCAGTGATTTGAGAGTATAAAAAGTGGTGTTTCTTTTCTTTCAAAAGACATCCCTCTGGCAGTGCGCCTTCTATTCTTGACTTGCCTTGCTATAAAAGAAAAATCTCTCATAGTCTTTTCAAATCTAAATAGTCTGTACATTAAAACAGTATTTTTTTCATTTAGGAAACTGAATCATAGCTATACAGCTACAAACTTAATATGAAAACCTAAATAACTTTTATCTAAAATGAACCCTCAGCAAATTAGGAAGAGGTAAGGTTTAGGGATAAAGAACTTTTTTTTTTTTCTTTGAGATGGAGTCTCGCTCTGTTGCCCAGGCTGAGAACAGTGGCGCGATCTCGGCTCACTGCAAACTCCACCTCCCGAGTTCAAGTGATTCTCCTGTCTCAGCCCCCCTAGTAGCTGGGATTATAGGCACCCGCCACCATGTCCGGCTAATTTTTGTATTTTTAGTAGAGACGGGATTTCACCATGTTGGCCAGGCTGGTCTTGAACTCCTGACCTATCCACCCGCCTTGGCCTCCCAAAGTGCTGGGATTACAGGCGTGGGCCTTTGCGCCCAGCCTAAAGGACATTTCGGTATAAATTTAAAGTGAATGTTTTATACAATGAGTCAAAAGATGCCCTGACCTACAATACATTTACTTCTTTTGTTGCTAATTCCAGGCAACTTAAACATATTTGAACCAAACATCTGATGGTTAGGACCCCAAACAGCGTTTGTTTAGACAGGTGAGGTCCTATCTGGGATTCCTCTTGCCAAGGGAAGATGCTGCTAGAAATGAAACTACTAACGCCCCAAGAAGTGACTGATCCTATAAAGGAAAAGGGGGAAAATAAAGAGAGCTGCTTCCTTCTTCAGGGGACAACCACATTAAAGCACAAATGCACTCCTGCGTGGGTGTGTAAGATGAAGGTACCATCTCAGCCCATGTAGAAACTGCTGGTCTCCCTTGAAAGAACACCGGCCACATTCCAGGGCAACCATTTCTGTTTTAAACTTGTTTTGAAATGTTAAAATATTATATGCATATGATGAAAATATATATGGTAGCAAAATATAGGCGTTAAGAATAAAAGCTTCTATCCTCATTAGTCTTCTAGTCCCTCTCTCTGATTTATTGGACCTCATTCTAGAAATTTTCTTTCTTTAAGATGGAGCCTCACTCTGTCGCCCAGGCTGGAGTGCAGTGGCGCAATCTCAGGTCAATGCAAGCTCCGCCTCCCGGGTTCACGCCATTCTCCTGCCTCAGCCTCCGGAATAGCTGGGACTACAGGCGCCCGCCACCACTACAGGCTAATTTTGTTTTTGTATTTTTAGTAGAGACGGGGTTTCCCCCATGTTAGCCAGGATGGTCTCCATCTCCCGACCTCGTGACTCTTCGGCCTCCCAAAGTGCTGGGCTTAGAAGCCTGAGTCACGGCGCCCAGTCTGGAAATTTCTAATGTGTAGACAAGTGCGCAGAAAATGCACATGCCTTTTTATACAAATAGGATCCACCCTTTTAAAAACAAATGGTGGGCTGAGTGCAGTAGCTCAGGCCTATAATCCCAACACTTGGGGAGACAGAGGCGAGAGGATTGCTTGAAACCAGGAGTTACAGACCAGCCTGGACAACACAGACCCCGCCACTAAAAAGAAATTAAAAAAAATGAAAATGAAAATAAAATAATACCTGGGTGATGAAATAATCTGTACAACAAAGCCCCATGACGCAAGTTTATATATGTAACAAACCTGCACATATACCCCTGTACTTAAAAGTTAAAAGAGTTTCATAATGAAACGGGCATTTGAAAAAGAAAAAGAAAATACGGGTCAGAGAGGCCATGAGACTAAGCCAAAGACCATACTGTTGGTTAAGCAAGCATGAACATGCATTTAATGAATAAGACTTTTTTTTTTTTTTTTTTTTTTTTTGAGACAGAGCCTTGCTCTGTCACCTAGGCTGGAGTGCAGTGGTGTGATCGCCATTCACTGCAGCCTCCACCATTGGGTTCCAGTTCTCCTGCTTCAGCCTCCTAAGTAGCTGGAGTTACAGATGTGTACCACTATGTGCAGCTAATTTTTATATTATTAGTAGAGATCGGGTTTCGCCATGTTGGCCAGGCTGGTCTCAAACTCCTGGCCTCAAGTGATCCTCCCGCCTTGGCTTCCAAGGTGGGATTACACATGTGTTATCTGGGATTTCAGACGTGACCCACCAAACCCAGCATAAGTTTTAAATAGTTATATGTTCATGGTTAATAGTTTAGAAAAGCAAGAACCAAAATAAAGTATCACTAGTAATTGTTAGAAAATAAAATAAAATAAATGGGATCATACTAACTATACTGCCTGTAGCTTGTTTACTAAATATAACTTCGTTATGTGACCCTGCCCACACGTCGAGTGTATTTCACACATTGGCATCACCATAGTAAACTGCATTATCTGAATGGACCGTAATATCCCCTGCAACATTCATATCAATAGAATAAACTGAGTGTTTTTGAGAAAAAATTTGGGCAATACCTTCCAAAACTAGCAATCCAATTTGACGTTCTAGAAATTTGTCCTTCAGATTCATTCCCACATGCACAGATACAAGGATGGTCACTGCAGTCCTGTTCACAACAGGGAGAGAAAAAAGAAGCAATCTAACCAGCAATTAAAAGGGGTCAAGTTCATCTATGATGGGGCCACTTTATAATTGCTCTGAAGAGAGAATAGTTTTAAATGAGAGTCTGTCTTCTTCTGACCGTCATAAACACACACAGTCCACAAGGGAGAAACTGAAAATTGGCCTTTATGAGGCTCTTTGCTGGAGCTGCTTTCTTCAGTAGTCTTAAAACTTACCATAGAAAAGGATGCAAATGATAAGTTAAAGATGAAGGGAGCCCACGCAATCCTTCTTTGTGCAAAATTCAAAGAAACAATTAAAAAACAAAAAGGTCCCTCCAAAACACAGGCCAAAGGATTATCTGCAGCACATTTACCTAATTACCAGTGACTACTATGAAAATGAGACCTGGCCTGGCCGGGTGAAAAGGCTGATACTTTTGATCTAAGCTTTTGGGGAGGCTAAAGTGGGAGGATTGCTTGAGCCCAGGAGTTTGAGACCAGCCTGAGCAACAAAGTGAGACCCTGGCTCACTTAAAAAAAAAAAAAAAAAAATTAGTTGGTGTGGTGGTACATGCCTGTAGTCCCACCTACTTAGGAGGCAGAGGCAGGAGGATAGCTTGAGCCCAGGAGGTTGAGGCTGCAGTGTGATATGATTGTACCACTGCACACCAGCCTGAGTGATGAAAGGAAAGGAAAGGAGAGGGGAAGAGAGGGGAGGGGAGGAGAGAGGAGGGGAGGAGAAGGGAAGGGAGGGGAGGGGAGGAAATGAGATCTGACGTCCCTGTGACCTTCTGAGGGGCATTCATGAACATTCATAATATCGAAGAGAGAAAATGACCAAGGGTCCATCAGAATCTTAGTTCTCTCAGTCACTCCAAAAACGTATGAGGCAGCAGCCCATTTGCTTCTGAGTGGCAAGTAGTGTGTCCAAAGAGAGCCCTTTCTGGCAAGTCTACAGTGTCACACCGCAGCCAATAGAAGCCTCTCTCTGACGGGGTCTCTGCTCTCTCCATCTTGTATGATCTGAGCAGAACACCGAGCAGGTGCAACCAGCCAGGGCGGAGACCACAGCTCCGAGGACTCCTATCGTCACTTCGATGGGACCAGTGTGATCATGTGCGTTTACTAAATCTAGTGCATTCAGAGTGGGAAACACCATGACCACGTTTGTTGCTTAATCACGAGCAAGTGAAATGGGGGGTGACAGTGAAGAGTGCTATGCAGTGACAAATAGGGGGTGTGAAGTTAGACCACCATATAGACTCCCAGCGCTGCAAGGGGCCACCAATGCTATCACCTACCTTGACTTTGGACTGAGCGTCCTCATGCTTCCCATAAACTTGGCTTTACCTTCCTTTCTTTAAGAGCTCTAGAGAAGGGTTTCTCCAAATGCATAATATTTCACATTGACTCCGTAATTATACAACCAGGGAGTTGAAAACTCTTCCTGCTGCCTACTAAGTCTGTGGTCAGGAAGTAAAAGTATCAAAGCTTCCTGCCATTAGGATAAGCAGGCCAGAAGCACTGGCTCATGCCTGTCATCCCAGCACTTTGATGAGGCAGGTGGATCACTTGAGGCCAGGAGTTCGAGACCAGCCTGGGTAACATGGCAAAACCCTGTCTCTACTAAAAATACAAAAATTAGTCGGGCATGGTAGCACATGCCTATAATCCCAGCTACTCGGGAGGCTGAGGCAGGAGAATCACTTGACTCTGGGAGGCGGAGGTTGCAATGAGTGGACATCACGCCACTGCACTCCCGCCTGGGTGACAGAGCGAGACTCCATCTCATAAAAAAGAAAGACAAAAGGAAAGAAAAGAGGGAAGCCCAATTAATGCCCAAGGATGAAAACACCCTTCCCATTCTACCTGTTGATCCGTTCTGTGGCCAGACATCTGAAGAGAAAAAGCAAGGTCATCTGGGATGACACCATTTTTCAGGATGACTTTCTTTGAAATAAAGAGATTTTAGAAACTACGTGTTCAAAATTGGATTGCTTCTGATCAAGCCAAATTAATAAATAGTGATGAAAAGGGCCTCAGCTGTAAAGAGCTTCTAGAAATTCCTCCCACCCAGGAGAACTGTCTGCTCTCTACCTCACCAGTAGCCAGCCGAGAGGAACTTCTAGTTACATTTTCTGTACTGGGAGATTCCAGTGCCTTTCTTTCTGCAGAAATCATTTCTGTGAAAATTCCAAAAATATCTTTAAAAGAGAATAATATAATACTTAAAGATCACTAGTTCCTTTATCAAGAGGCATTGGAAATTCAGATGCTCTATTTTATTTGGAATATGAACAGAACTTCATATGTTCTTCAATGTAAAGCCTGTGCTACAAGCAAGTAATGAAGGCAGGATCCGAATCCAGGCAGTGGACTTCTTTAGTCACTGAACACAGGCTCTCTGATTTAACAAGCCTTTGCTAAAACCCACTAGGTGCAAAGTGCTCCGCTCAATGCAGTCACTACTTATTGATCAAAGACAATCTCTGAACACTACAACAATGAAGTGTAATAAAAAGCTTCATTGGAATTCTAAAACAGGATCTATATCTATATATATACACACACACAAACACATATATGTTCATTCATGTATATTCACATATGAATATTCTACACATTCATAGATGTATATATATTCCTATACATACATACATATATTCATATTCACATATATGAATATTCTACACATTCATAGATGTATATATATTCCTATACATACATACATATATTCATATTCACATATATGAATATTCTACACATTCATAGATGTGTGTGTGTATATATATATATATTCCTGTATATATGCGAATATTCTACACAGTCATAAAAAAGAATGAAACATGTCTTTTGTATCAACATGGTTGGAACTGGAGGCCATTATCCTAAGTGAACTAGCTCAGAAGCAAAAAAAAAAAAACCCAAATACTGCATATTCTCACTTAGTAAGCGGGAGTTAAACAATTGGTATATATGAACATAAGGATGGAAATAATGGACCCTGGAGACTCCAAAAGGAGGGAGGGTAGGAAAGGGGTGAGGGTTGAAAAATTACCTCTGGGGTATGATGTTCACTATTTGAATAATGGATATACTAGAAGCCCAATCCCCACCAGTAGGCAATATACCCGTGTAACAAACATGCACATGTACCCCCGAATCTAAAATAAAATAAAATAAAATTTACGAAAACTTTCATCAGTGACTCAAAACCTATATGGAGTTTTGGCACCATGTTTGAGTTCACAACTCTTTTCTACCCTAAAATTGCAGCTTTGTGATTCATGTTTGAAACTAAAACTTTGAGTGAAATAAATATTTCATTTATTGCTTTCAATTGCAACAATAAACAAATTATCAAGTGGGACCTAATTAAACTGAAGAGCTCCTACACACCAACAGAAACCATCAACAGGGCAAACAACCCACAGAATGGGAGAAAATGTTCACAAAGAATGCATCCAACAAAGGTCTAATATCCAAAATATGTAAGGAACTTAAATCCACGAGCAAAAAACAACCCCATCAAAAAGTGAACAAAAGACATAAACAGACACTTCTGAAAAGAAGACCTACAAGAAGCCAACAAACATGAAAAAATGCTCCACGTCACTAATCATCAGAGATACGCAAATCAAAACCACAATGAGATACCATCTCACACCGGTCAGCATGGTTATTATTAAAAAAACAAAAAATAGCATGCTGGTAAGGCTGCAGAGGAAAGGGAGTGCTTATACATTGCTGGTGGGAGTGAAATGAGTTCAGCCACTGTGGAAAGCAGTGTGGAGATTTCTCAAAGAACTTAAAACAGAGCTACCATTTGACTCAGTAATGCCATTATTGGGTATATACCCAAGGGAATACAGATCATTATACTGAAAAGACACATGCACTTATGTGTTCATCACTGCATTATCCACAAAGACGTGAAATCAACCTAGGTACCCATCAGTGGTGGACTGGATAAAGAAAATGTGGTACATAGACACCATGGAATCCTACAAAGCCATAAAAAAGGGTGAAATCATTTCTTTGGCAGCAACATGGATGGAGCTGAAGACCATTTTCCTAGGCAAATTAATGCAGAAATACAAAACCAAATACCACATGTTCCCACTTCTAAGTGGGGGCTAAACATGGAGCACACATGGATGTAAACATGGGAACAAAATACACTGGGGACTACTAGAGTGGGGATGGAGGTGGGACGTGTGTTAAAAAAACTACCTATTGGGTACTTTGCTCATTATCTGGGTCCAGTATACCCATGCAACAATCCTGTACATGTACCTCCTATATCTAAAAATAAAAGCAGAAATTTAAAATAAATAAATAAATAAATAAATAAATAAATATTTGCTTTTCTCCTTATAGATCTACCCTTGGGATAAGATAACCCAACATTTTCCCAGTGCCCCCAGACAGTGCTGGGAATGAGAGTCCTCAATGCAGCCTAATTCATGGGAACACAGACATTATCTGTCGCAGAATGAGTCCAGCCTCAGCAGCTCAGAAGCCAAAACCCCTCTAGAATCCCCGTCGATGAGCCTACTCAATACTTCATGAAGAGCCTTCTCCCAGGTGTATGGAAACTGAATAATTCTGAATAGTCTGACATGGAAAAATTGTTAGGAAAACCTTGGAACGAAGAGAGTGTTTTCCTCAGCTAGAAATACTGTGGCTAAAATTAGCACAATGAGAAACATATTTGTCTCTTACATACAATGGATGTAGAATATAATTATGGGCTGTGTTTCTGTCTGGGATAGAGGCAAGGGAGGAGGTGCTAACGTCTAGAATACAGAAGGAATAAAGGACTGTATATTCAACTCCTAGGCTCCTTCTGCACCCTGTAGCAAACACAGCGCCTTGGTGACTCGGGTTCTCACTCCGAAAATACCTGTAACATCAAAATCTGACTCCACTTGTATGGCCAATAAAAATTTCAGGCAGGTAAAATTTAAAATGTTAAGTCTGTGCAGTACTTGAGTTCCTATCAGTAGGTACTAGTAAAAAGTAAATTAGTATCACTTCTTTAGCCTGTCTAGAAAAAAGTGGCAAAAGCATAATTAATGTAAAAATATAAATACCCTGGCTCCTTTGACATATTTAACATTTTGTATTTTAATTACTTTACAGAATAATTGCTGCTGCTGGGAGTTATTTCAATAACACATTCATTTTTTTCTATGCCTCCTAAAATGAGAAAAAGTGCAGGCAGTATATATAGGATAGTTTATTATGTTGTATTTCCCAGGATCTCTCTGAGCCACAGTTTCTTCATCTGTAAAGTGGAAATAAAGACTGCTAGCCAAGGCCGGGTGCAATGGCTCAAGCCTGTAATCCCAGCATTTTGGGAGGCCAACGCGGGTGAATCACTTGAGCCCAGGAGTTTGAGACCAGCCTGGGCATCATGTTGAAACCCCATCTCTACCAAAAATACAAAAAATTAGCCTGGCACGGTGGCATGTGCCAGTAGTCTGGAGGCTGAGGTGGCAGGATTGCTTTAGCCGGGGAGGCGGAGGTTAGAGTGAGACAAGATCGCACCACTGCACTTCAGCCTAGGTGACAGAATGAGACCCTGTCTTTAAAAAAAAAAAAAATGCTAGACTCATTTGACTGCTAGTCATTACTTGTAATGATAAGAGGAAGTAAAGAATATAAAAACACTTTCTAAACATCCAATGCCATTTCAGCAGTAAACAAAAAGAATCATTAACATTTGGAACATGAATGCTTAGAACTGTGCTACGTCTGTGTTGTTATTTAATCCTCACAACGCAGCTACTGGCATCCCATTTTATGGACATGATGACTGAGGCCTAAGGACATGAATTTACTTTCCTCAAGTTATACAGCCACTAAGTGGTGAAGCCAGAACTCAACGCCCAGGCCTTCCGATGTTGGAGGCACCGTTCTTTGTCACTCAGTGTTTTGCAATAACTGTGGTAACAATTTAATATGAATGTGAGTTCTGGCATTAATCCACATTATCTAACTGCAAAATTTCAGGAGGTCTCATTCTCACACGAGACAGTTCTTAAAACATTTTGAAAGACGGTCCACTTGCTCCTAAGTAGTTTTAGTTTCAAAAGTTCAGATTCCCATTTTACGGGTATCTTTCAATGATTCTGAACTCTGTGCTTTAACCTCACACATTGCCATGCACTGTGTGGAAGAAACAATAGGCTTTGTGTTCTTTTTAAGCTTGGTGGAACTAACTACTCACAGGGCAACTGATGCCTCTGAACTAACCCCTTTCAGCTAACTCAGAGATCACGGCCACATTCAGTGATTGCTATCACATCCAAATGGCTGGCAAGACTGGTTACTTATCCTCACTGGCAGCCGAGGCAAACAAACAAACAAACAAAAAACTCATACTCCCAAGTGACCAGTATTTTCTTTTAAACCATGCTTTAAAAACTACCTTTATCACCCACGCCCTACCTTCCTCCAAAAGTTTTTATCTGTCTTCTTGGAATTTAGAAGTCCTGCTTCCCTAAAAGCTCAAAAACTGGATGTGTCTAACAGGATTGTTTTTTTTCTAGTCTGGGAAAAATGCCTCGGTAAGAAGAGCATACAGATACGTACTTTAAAAAAAGCGTAATGTTCATAAACCTGATTCAAAGACTATTTCTGCAATATTCCATGGATTTTATTTTTGGCATTTTTACAATGTGAAAATACAAAACTACACAGAATCTCCATTTCAGGTCTGTTTTAAGAGTAGAAGAACACACACACACACACACACACACAGACACAACATCTGGGAATAAATAACAAATACATAGAGCATCTCAATTTTCATATTGTCCATCTAACCCTTATCTGTGGCATTTTTATAGCAGTATTCACAGAGCACAGTCAGCAGAATGCACAATGCATCACTTGTTTTCAGCTCTATTCAAAAATCTCAGTTCATTCAATAAAAAAAAAAAGCCCTTAAAAACAGCCCCTAAGCACGAACATTGCTATGGGAAAGCTGGGCTTATTGATTCAGTTCTTCCTGCCAAGAGAACAATGCCGAGAAACAGAGTGAAATGTTTCCAAATGATTTTTGGCAAAAACTTGGAAGAAAAAAACCCCATGTATTTACCTGTACCCAGAGTTCCTCAGGTGAGGCGGCAGTTAAAGCAGAAAATCTAATTCTTCTGGAAGTTTTTGTCTGGAATGGACTCCAGGGTCTTCCTTCTGAGCTGTCAGGTAAAACCCCCCTCCATGTCTGGGCTGTTTTCTTTTGCAGTTTTTCCCAGTGAAACTCTTGTCATTTGCATAAAACCTACTTGTAGCCTATAGGACTTTTTGAGTAGCTACTTGTTAAATCGGCTGTCTTGACATGCTCTTTCAAGCATGACATCATAAATCTCCATGGAAACCGTAACCCCACCTGCCGACATGCCAACATTACCTGTCAGGCAAAGACTTAAACAGTCATCTGAAATTGTTCATTAACGAAACCTTTTTAGGGGCTTTGGATCTCTGCACAGTATAATTTGTGCTGTTGGCAGAAACTTAGCCGGGAACGATGGCTTCATTTTCAAAGCCTGAGCTGTTTTGCAGAAAACAGTGATCAAAATTATAGGCGTTCGTTAATCTGCCCCTCCCTGTCTAACAATGCACTTTAATTGGTGGAAGAAAAACCTACAGCGGCCATGCGTGTCTCCCTCTGCAGGATAAAGTTACCTTGAAAACTCAGGTCTTGAAAAACCTTCAACTGATACTTCTTTTCCACTCTGTTCTCCACCAGCCCCCTTCCTAGAACTTTTTACCAGCAAAACTTGCAAAACAGGTTCCCTGCCAGAGTGTGTATGTGTGTGTGTGCATTTCCCCTTGGCTTCTATGGCTGCAGAGGTGGTAGGAAAAGGTGTGGAGAATTTTTTAACTCCTTCCTAACATATCCAGATATTTTGCATGTCTATCCTAGTTTTCTGTAAATTACCAGAATTACACTGAAATCTATTCTAGGCTTTGGGAAATGGTCCGTAGGCTCTAAGATACTCAATATCTGAGTCCAGCCCTCTTTCTTCTCGCCTCTAAATCCACTGCAGACACAGCTCTTACTCTCCAGGTCTAAGACTGCTGACCACTAGGCACCAGAAAATTTGAATAGGACTGAGTTCAAACCCATAGGAGTTTATCATAATGTTATCAGGTCACTGTCATATGCCACAGTACAAAGTTCTTCAGTGGGACTCAGCAGGGAGCTGAATGAAGTTACACACGCAGAATGAGCTGAGAAGCACTTTAAGGCAGCCGCGAGCAAGATGTGCCACTGCAGAGTTTTGGCAACAGCAGCAGCTGAACAAGCTGTCTGCTGTAACTTGCCACAGATCCCCTTGCAAACCGCAACAGATTCAGTGCATCTGTCCTCAAAGGTCAGAGAGCAAACATTAACCTCTACACCTTACTGGGTGCACCCAGGTATTTAAAGAGAGCAATCATACGTTTAAAAAAAAACTCAGAATGACTCTTTGCATAGCAGGGAATTGTAAATGCTTTGGATCCTCTCCTCCAACGATTCTGCAAGCTTTGCATTGCCATAGTTCACAGTCAACAGATGGGAGGTTACCTTTGAAGGGAACCAAGAACTACCCTGGTTTAATACCGCAGCCAGAGTTGGAGCACTCCTCGGAGGCAAGACTATTGTCAGAGATTCAATTAATGCCTCTGTGAGATGAAAATACATCCAGATGAAGCCCACACTTGGGCTTTATACCCAGTGGGGCACAAACACAACGTGAAACAAACAAAAACCAGATATAACCAGATCTAGGCTTGATTCAGTCAAATCTGAACATGGGGTGGAGGCACTATTCAATTACAGTTGTTCTTCAAATTTCCATTAGAGAGAAGAACAAGTGCAAGTTGATTCAGCAGTCAGAGTGGTTATACATTACGCCAGATCTTCCCTTTGGGTTATTTAGGAAATTACAGTATCTCAGCTTTGGCTTATTGAATTCAGGCTTGGAAAAGAGAGCGACAAGAGTCAGAATGTAAAGGCAAATGGAGAGAGTCCAGAAATAATTCAGATGGGAAAGCAACTCTATTAACCGTTTCCTCAGTGAGCAGGCAGAGGTAAACCCAAGAGAAGAATTTGTAACCAGCAATGACATTATTATGATCAAGACATTGAGATCTTGAACAACTTAGAGCGGGGAAGTGTTTGGCAACAAGGATCCCAGCAATAAGGACAACACGCGAGGGTTGGGCAGAAATGCCAAGAGTTGATTAGAGGTGACCAGTCCAGTGACGATTTTTCCTACCATCCCTAAATGAGGAAAACATCTTGCTAAGCCTTAATGACATTGTGATTTGCCTGATGGCAACCTTAGCATCATACTAATCAAATCAGAGCTCAATAAATGCATGTAGATGAGCTTTTTTTTTTTTCCTTCTAAATTTAACAACATCATAGGTACCTATGATTGACTTGGAGAGCAAATAAGATTCTCTGTCTTGAATTTGCCTCAACAAACCTGTTTTATAGCAGAGGTAGAAAACAGGCCAGGAGCAATGGCTCGTGCCTGTAATCCTAGCACTTTGGGAGGCTGAGGTTGCAGGATCTTTGAGCCCAGGAGTTTGAGATCAGCTTGGGCAACATAGCAATACCCTGTCTCTAGAAACAGTGCAAAAATCAGCCCGGTGTGCTGGTGTGTGCCTCTAGTACCAGCAACCAGGGAGGCTGAGGTGAGAGGAACACCTGAGCCCAGAAGGTTGCAGCTGTAGTGAGCTATGTTTGCACCACTGCATTCCAGTCTGGGCAACTGAGTAAGAACAAGCCAAAAAAAAAAGGAAAACTCACTGAAAAAGCTCACAAAGATAAAAGAATACAAACAACTGGTGAAAGCGGTTAGACTTAACTATTTATGGTCTGAATTCTTGTTTCTTAAGAAACATGAGCCTAGTGCAGTGGCTCACGCCTATAATCTTTGGGAGGCTGAGTTGGGTGGATCCCTGAGGCCAGGAGTTTGAGACCAGCCTGACCAACATAGTGAAACCTACTAAATACAAAAAAATTAGCTGCGTGGTGGCACATGCCTTTTATTCCTAACTACTTGGAAGGCTGAGGCAGGAGAATTGCTTGAGCCTGTGAGGCAGAGATTCCAGTGAGCTGAGATTGTCCATCGCACTCCAGCCTGGGCAACAAGACCAAAACCCCATCAAAAAAAAGAAAAAGAAAAAGAAAGGAAAATAAAGAGAAAAGAAATATGAATTGGAAGTTGTCAGATAGAAAAGGAATACTTTCTTTCAAGTGAAATATCAATATGTTTATCATTCAAATAACCAACCCTTATCTCATTTAATTCCCACAGCAATAGTATGATGTAAGAATTACCATTATTCCCATTTTACAAATGGAGAAATTGAGCCTCAGAGAGGTTAGGTAATTTCAGTAAGTTTACACGGCTATTAAGTGTTAGAGCTGAGATTTAAAATCAGGCTGACCCAAGATTTAAACCCAAAACACCTGTACTTAGCTACCAGGCACTGATACTCCTAGTTTAATAAAATTGCTCCTAATTGGGATACTAAGATCCTAACTAAATGAAGCCATGCTGAAAGGATTTATGTAGTAGATGAACCTGAAAGTGCATACTGGATTGCAAAGGGTCAACGCAGACCTTCTGCCGATCCTCCGAGATACGGAGTTAACAGATGGTACTGGAGTCTGGGGTAGTTCAGACAGAAACATCAGCACAGCAGCAGACTTGGAGAAGCAGCATGTATTTAGCTGCAGGCTGTATTTAGTCCTAGAAAGACTGCACGGAACAGAGTTAATGCATTGCAACTCAGGGCTTAGCCCTCAAAACCCCAGGGCAAACAGATCTCTAGGATGTAGATAAGGCTAATGAAATAGCAACTCTTAAGAACTATCTCCAGTCTGAAGTTTTGGTCTAGAGAAAAACTGTCAAACATGAAAAACATAGAAAAAAACATACACATTTCATAAGTCAAGACCATACTACAAGTATTACCAAAAGATAAGAATACTTGGATTCTTTAATGAAACAATGGATCCCAACTGTGGTGATTCTCTAATGCTAAACCCTTGATCTTTGGCTCTGTGTTTGATTGTAGTTGTTGCTTGTTTTTAGAAATTATCCATTCACATTTTGTCAGCTGTTGCTATGGTGCAGAGGGGGATGGTTAATTTCATGTTTCAACCTGGCCAGGTTATGGTGCCCAGTCGTTGGGTCAAACACCGGTGTAGATGTTGCTGTAAAGGTATTTTTTAGGTGTGATTAGCATTTAAATCATTAGACTTTGAATAAGGCAGATTGCCCACCATAATGTGAGTAGACCTCATTTAATCAGTTGAAGACCTTCAGAGCAAAGACTGAGGTCCCCCAAAGAAAAAGGAATTCTGCTATTGCTTCTGATATTCTGAAGAACTGTAACTAATACAGCTGATACCTCTAACATGTATCTGTCTAGTCTTGTTTTCTGGCATAGGGTCCAGTCCTATTTTATCTCCAATTGTCTAACAGTCATTTTCACTTAGAACAACCACTGTCATTTCAGACACAGCTTGTCAAGACCTAAACTCAAGCCATTGTTTAGCATTTAAATAGCATGAGCCACATTTAAGAGAGAAGAAGAA
>NW_012119932.1:2371596-2384513 GCF_000951035.1 Colobus angolensis palliatus
AATTTTCCTGCCTTAAGCTCTGAGTAGCTGGGATTATAGGCATGTGCCACCACACCCAGCGAACTTTTGCATTTTTACTAGAGACAGGGTTTCACCATATTGGCCAGGCTGGCCTTGAACTCCTGACGTCAGGTGATCTGCCTGCCTTGGCGTCCCAAAGTGTTGGGATTACAGGCTTGAGCCACCGCACCTGGCCAATATGTATGTAGTTTCTAATAAACATACTCATTAAAGGTTGAGTAACTGTTACCCAAAATGCTTGGGACAAGAGGTGTTTCAGGTTTCAGATTTTTTTTTGGATTTTAGAATATTTGCAGTATATAGCTACTAGTTGAGCATCCCTAATCCAAAAATCCGAAATCTGAAATGCTTCCATGAGCATGACCTTTGAGCATCATATTGATGCTCAAAAAGTTTCAGATTTGGGAACATTTCATTTTGGATTTTCAGATTAGGGATACTCAACCTGAATTAATACAGAAACATTGAAAATAAATGATAAGACATACCTGACAGATGCAAACAAATGTAAATCAAGAGTGATAATATTAAAAAAAAGTTGACAGACACTAAACAGAATGAAGAGGTCATCTGGTAATGTTAAAGACATAACTTATAAAGAAGGTGTGATAGCAACTAAAAACCTGTGAATCAGAAATTCTTAGGAATGAAGGGAGAAAAAGATAAAAATACAATTATATGGGAGACTTCATTATACTTTGCTCAGAAGTGAACAACCTTAAAAAATAAAGACTGAGAAGAAATGAATAATACAAGCAACAAACCCAACACATATGTGTGCGTATGTATGTGCATAGCATGCAGAATGGATAATTGTCCATGACTAACTATGCAATACTTATAAAACACTGATTGTGTATTTTATTCTAAGAAAAACTTTGTAAACTAATCTTTAAGCGAAATTTAAAAGTAAGAGCTTTACAGATTGTATTCTCTGATCACATCTAACAAAATTATAAATGAGTAATGATAGCTTCAGCTTCTTGGAAATTAAATATTAAATGAAGTATTCCTGGATCATTCCACACTCAAATCAGACCCAAAGGTTTGTATTGTTTTCGGTAAAGAGATACCTCTTTGGCAGTGCATGCTATGGTTTGGATATTTGTCCCCTCCAAATCTCACGTTGAAATTTCATCCCCAAAGTTGAAGGGGCCTAATGGGAGGTGTTTGAGTTATGCTGGCTGGTGGATCCCTCATGAACGGGATGAATGCTCTCCCTTAGGGGTGAGTGAGGTCTCACTTTCTTAGTTCCTATGAGCACTGGTTGTTAAAAAGAGCCTGGCACCTCCTCATCACTCTTGCATCCTTTCATACAATGTGATCTCTGCAAATAGAGGCTCTCCCCTTTTGGTCATGAGTGGAAGCATCCTAAGGCCCTCACCAGATGCAGAGGCCCAATCTTGAACTTTGCAACCATCAGAATCAAGAGCCAAATAAACCTTTATTCTTTATAAATCACCCAACCTCTGGTATTTTTTACAGTAACACAAATGGACTAAGAGAGGGTCTTGCTCTGTCACCCATGTTGGAGTATGGTGGAATGATCATGACTCACTGCAGCCTTGACTTCCCAGGCTCAAATAATCCTCCCATCTCAGCCTCCTAAGACCATGTTGCTCAGGCTGGTCTCGAACTCCTGAGCTCAGGCAATTCACCTGCCTCAGCCTCCCAAAGTGCTGGGATTACAGGGATGAGCCACTGTGCCTGGCCTTGTACTTTTTACATAATGTTCAATGCCAACCTCAAAAGGTAGATCCCTAGTAAATAAATAAGCATTTGAATGAATTAATCCAAGAACATACCTGCAGGAAGAATGAATAAATGGCAAAGGCTCAAGCTTCATAAGAAAAGACAGGAAGGATGATTTGGACATTTGCAATATGAGTTCTGCATCTATGCACTGAACTGAATCACATTGGTCTTTTTTAGATCCCTCAATACTGAAAATTTCCATCTAATTTTGTGGCAATTTCCTCTAGCTGATTACCACTTTCCAGGTGTCTCCTGACACTGCCTAGCTAGACTTCGGTTCTTGCCTTTCCATACTTCCCCACCTACCCCCGGGCACTCCTTAGCAGGTTTTCTAGTATAATTTCATCTTGATTTCTTGCAGAGCTTTCCTTAATATAGCATTATTCTCAAGATAATGTTCGTTTGCTCTTCCATATCGCTAATTAAAATGAAAGCTAATGCTGAGGTTGGTGGCACCCAATTAAACATGGATCAAAAGCGATATGTTATGAATGATCCCCATTTAGGATTCCTTTGCTCTTTTTCTGCATTCTGGGTGATTAACGTCAACTGTAAGTCAATTTTGCAAGTAAAACTACAACCCCTGAATTTAGTCTTTTTAATTGTTCCATCTCTGCTGCAAGATGTCCTACTATGTAATAGTCCAAATCTTCTGAGATGACCCTTGAGTCACAATTCAAAGTGTCAGTCCTCAGCCGGGTGCAGTGGCTCACTCCTGTAATCCTGGCACTTTTGGAGGCCAGGGCAGGTAAATTCACTTGAGGTCAGAAGTCTGAGAGCATCCTGGCCAGTGTGGTGAAACCCCATCTCTACTAAAAATACAAAATTTATCCAGGCATGGTGGCATGTGCCTGTAGTCCCAGCTGCATGGGAGGCTGAGGCAGGAGGCTGAACCCTGGATGTGGAGGTTGCAGTAAGCTGAGATTGCGCCACTGCACTCCAGCCTGGGTGAGAGAGCCAGAGTCCATCTCAAAAAAAAGAAAAAAAAAAGTAAAAAATAAAGCAGTCCTCCAGGAATCATATCTAGGCTAACTCCTTCATCTCATCCCTTGAGGAACATCATCTCTCTTAGATATCAGCTTCTTCTTTCTGTTCATTTTTTTTTTACTTTTGTTTTTCATCATACACAAATGTAAATGACTATTGTTTCTGATCACTGACTGCATCCTGATTGTCTTTAGACATATCTAAGATTATCTGGAATTTCTCTGAGGACAAAAGATGTTTTTCTACTGATTGGATCCTATCATCTTCTTTGCTCACGGGCCTCGCACATGCAATATTATAAACCCTCCAGCTATGACTCGTGATTCTGTTATGATACCATACTCCTTTCATGTGCAGTGGTTGCTCTGAAAATGGTTAACATTTTCTCAGTTTTCACTTTCTGTATACTCACCACTATGTATGCAACTGCTTCTTTATTATTTCTTTATTTTTGAGACAGTCTCACTCCATTACCCAGGCTGGAGTGCAGTGGTGCGATCACTGCTCAGTTCACAGCAACCTTGACCTCTGGGCTTGGATGATCCCAACTCAGCCTCCCAAGAAGCTGGGACTACAGGCATGCACACCGCTGCTTCTTTAGTGCCAAACTCCTTTTCTTCTTCAAATTATTAAAGGCAGATCCAACCAGGACACTGCTACTTCATCCATTCCAGGATGAGCATTAAATCTCATTCACACTTACTGACATGAGGCAGACTGGTCCTCAGTCCAGTCCTTCTTTTCCTCAGCATTTCAGAACATCTTTCTGTTTCATCCCCCATCAGAGAGGTGGTCTGATCTAGAAGTTAAGAGCAAGGCTGCCACACACAGGAAGATAATTGGATTTAAATACTGGTGCTGCCACTTACTGGCTGTGTCCCCCCATATAAAAAGCAACTTTCTTTTTATATGAAATACAGATAGAAATCTATTTTCTATGGTTATTGGTTATTTAATATGCTCTGGAATGGAGTAAGATTTGCTTTTTTAAAAATTATTATTATTATTATTTTTGAGATGGAGTCTCGCTCTGTCATCCAGGCTGGAGTGCAGTGGTGCGATCTTGACTCACTGCAACCTCTGCCTCCTGGTTCAAGCAATTCTCCTGCCTCAGCCTCCAGAGTAGTTGGGACTACAGGCGTGCACCACCATGCCCAGCTAATTTTTTGTATTTTTCTTTTTTTTTTAGTAGAGACGGGGTTTCACCATGTTAGCCAGGATGGTCTCGATATCCTGACCTCGTGATCTGCCCACCTCAGCCTCCCAAAGTGTTGAGATTACAGGTGTGAGTCACCACGCTCAGCCAGATTTGCCTTTTTAAAGAAATGGCAATAGAAGTCATGTCTATGGCTCTATTGCTTGACCCAATGTGATGTACATGATGTCAACAAATTTTGGAAAAATTAGAGGTGGAAGAAAACCTTGAAAGAAATCAAGGTCCATAGGCCCATAATGAATGAGAAGACCATAAACTGGATTTTTTTTTTTCTGGAGACCTCCTCTGAGGACAGGAGGAAATTCCGGCCCTGGTTCAAATGTTGGCTTTTTAACTTGGGGGAAAATTACTTAGCCATTCTTAACTTCTTAGTTAAGAAATCTCTTCTTTCTGACTGCTCGAACTGCAATTAATTATTCAATTCTGTGGCTCTGTACCCCTCTCTATCTGTACCATCTATCACATTCTAACTGTATTAGAAATAGTGGCTTGTTCCTTCATGCAACAGGTATTTTGGATCTAGCCTAATCTAGGTTGTGTATTCCCTTAAATGCTGAGTTTACAGAGGTGAGAGAAGAAATGGGTGGTAAGACAAGGTTTCTACCTCCAGAAGATAATTCTAGGTGAGAAAAAGAAATGTAAGAAAAAAACGTAATGCAACCCGATTGGATGCTGCAGTGTAAGTACTGCAGTACTGCAATGTTATGACCATCTCAGAAGGCGTGACATCTGGGCTAGATCTTGAAAGACTATTCTTTATATGTGAATGCCTATTTCTTTTGCTGAATTGAAGACAGGGTTAAGTCTAGTGGTTTCCATTCTTCACCAATGCTTTTACCGTGGTACGTGCCAAACGAATATATAGGGGATGAATAAATAAAATAAATATGAATACTAAGCACTGAATGAAAGAAAAATACCAGTTTCAGAAATGTAATAAAGTTATTCTTTAACAATGGAAAAAACTAACCTCTTCAGGCACTCAAATATTTGTTGATAATAAAGTCAAGTGAGGCCACGTGCGGTGGCTCATGCCTGTAATCCCACCACTTTTGGAGGTCAAGGCGAGAGAATCACTTGAGGCCAGGCATTGAAGACGAGTCTGGGCAACACAGCAAGACCCTGTCCCTACAAATAATTTTAAAAATTGGCCAGAAGTGGTGGCGTGTGCCTATAGTTGCTACTCAGGAGGCTGAGGTGAGAGGATCGCTTGAGCCCAGGAGTTCAAGGCTGCAGTGAGCTGTGATCACAACACTGAACTCTAAACAAGAGCAAGATCTTGTCTCGAAAATATAAAGAAGTCAAATGATTTTAAACATTAATTTTAAAATAAAAGCCTTTGAGACTCTTTTTTGGGACACTATAAACCAGAATATTATCACGCTAAAAGCTGCCAGTGAAACAGTAAAAGATTCCATCATTGTATTTCTCAGTGCTCCATGATGTAGATACTATTGTCCCTTGACAAATGAGGAAACTGAGACAGAGAAAGATTAAGCCATTAAGGTTGGGTGCAGTGGCTCACACCTATAATCCCAACACTTTGGGAGGCTGAGGCGGGCAGATCACTTGAGTTCCAGACCAGCCTGGTCAACATGGTGAAACCCCATTTTTACTAAAAATACAAAAATTAGCTGGGCATGGTGGTGCACACCTGTAATCCCAGCTACTCGGGAGGCTTGAGGCACAAGAATGGCTTGAACCCAGGAGGAGAAGGTTGCAGGGAGCCAAGATCGTACCACTGTACTCCAGCCTGGGTGACTGACAGAGTGACACTCTGTCTCAAAAAATAAAATAAAATAAAAAATAAAAGAAAGAAAGATTAAGCTATCAGCCCAAATAATACAATTAGCATATTGTGAAGGCTGGATCCTGATCAGTCCTGCCTGCCTCCAGAACCAAGCCCTTAGCTGCCAGGCAATGCGGCTGTATAGCCTGATTGCCCTGCACAACTAAGGTTATGCTGACAAGAGTCCTTAACGATCACAGCTACTATTATGCAGACCAGCATTATGTTGCAATAAGGGCCACCCACATTTTTTGAAGACTGTAAAGGGAGTTAAGGTGACCTCTTAGCCTTTCAATAATTTTGACTAAGGAAAACCCTTGACCAACATATTTTTTAAAGACAAACAGAAGTTTTGCAACCGTGAATCTTCCAGTGTTTGAAGTCAGATTTTGAAATATAAGGCATGTTCTCATTCTTCTTATGTTTAATAGTAGGAAATTAGAACCTAGATTTTCAGTCGGGTATGGTGATGCATTTCTGTAGTCCCAGTTATCTAGGGGTGGGTGGGGGGTGGGCGGGGGGTGGGTGCTGGGGCAGGAGGATTCCTTGAGCCAGGGAGGTTGAGGCTGCAGTGAGCCATGATCATGCCACTGCACTCTAGCCTGGACAACAGAGCAAGACCCTGTCTTCCAAAAAAGAAAAAAAAAAAAAAGAACCTAGATTTTAAGAGATTTCATGTTAGACGCCAGATACATCATTTTCAACATCTTATTCTCTGTCTTGCTGATTGGCTCTCTTCTTATCAAGGATACTTCTCTGAGAGGAAGCCAGAAAAACAGCTGCCAGAAGAGTATCTGGTATTAAGAGCCTCAGTATCTGGAAGAGAGCATCAGATGTGTGTTATCTGACTTCCTTCTTACAGCTAGCTGTGTAATCTTCCTGCAAAGGAAGCCTGGAATAGTCCACACTGAGAAGGTCCAGGAGGAACAAATGGCATTGCAGAGAGGAAGAGAGGAAAGGGAAAATGGGTAGCAGGAGAAACAGAATGGAAAAGACAGAAGATGAGATCATGTCTGCAGCAATTTCATAGGCCATGTCTACGCTGATCTCTGGTGTTTACAATACTGGCTGGAGTTCGCTTGCAGAAGTGCAGTGACAGTGTTAGGGGCATTTGAACCAGAGCAACTCCATCTTAAATAGGAGTTACGTAAAATGAGGCTGAGACCTACTGGGCTGCATTCCCAGATGGTTAAGACATTTTACGTCACAGGGTGAGATAGGAGGTCATCACAAGATACAGATCATAAAACCCCTGCTGATAAAACAGATCACAGTAAAGACGCCAGCCAAAACCTATGAAAACCAACATGGCCACATGAGTGACCTCTGGCTGTCCTCACTGCTACACCCCCACCAGTGCCATGACAGTTTACAAATGCCATGGCAACGTCAGGAAATTATCTTATATGGTCTAAAAAGGGGAGGCATGAAAATCCACCCCTTGTTTAGCATACCATCAAGAAATAACCACAAAAATGGGCAACCAGCAGTCCTCAGGGCTACCCTATGGAGTAGCCATTCTTTTATTTCTTTACTTTCCTAATAAACTTGCTTTTGTCGGGCACAGTGGCTCACACCTGTAATCCCAGCACTTTGGGAGGCCGAGGCAGGTAGATCACCTGAGGTCAAGAATTCAAGATCAGCCTGGCCAACATGGTAAAACCCCATCTCTACTAAAAATACAAAAATTAACTGGGTGTAGTGGTGCATATTTATAATCCCAATTACTCAGGGGCTGAGGCAAGAGAACTGCTTGAACCTGAGAGGCGGAGGTTGCAGTGAGCCGAGATCGCGTCACTGTACTCCAGCCTGGGCAACAGAGCGAGACTCCGTCTCAAAAACAAAAACAAAACAAAAACAAACAAACAAAAAAACTTGCTTTCACTTTACAGACTCGCCCTGAATTCTTTCTTGTGTGAGATTCAAAACCCTCTCTTGGGGTCAGGACCCCCTTCCCGTTAACAAGAGAATAAAAATGTGTACATAGATTCATGCATTAAAATCTCTTCCCTTTTGGAAGGTCAGCTTGGAGTACAAAAGAGGCAGAAAGACAGAATGTGACTTGTTCTTCCCGCATTATCCAGAGAGGGGACAGCTGGCCAGCCATGGCAGAACTGGCAATGTATGTAACAGCAGATCAGAGCTTGAGAACACCAAAACATATTCATTACTCCTTTCAACCTTAATTACAGCTAGGCTCCCCTTGTAATTGTTTTAATCAAAGCTACCATTATTGTAGCAATAGCAATAATTAGGACACCGCAAATAAGAAGAGTAACAATAATCATTATTTTTGACATGGAAAGATACACCATTTTTGACAGGCCAATTTCCATATTTCTCAGCAAAACTTATACTTTCTTTTTAGAGACAGGATCTGATTTTTGGGCTTCAGTGATCTTCCCACCTTAGCCTCCTGAGAAGCAGGGACTACAGGTATGTGCCACCACATCCAGCTAATTTTTTAAAAATTTTTTGTTGAGATGGGGTCTCGCTGTGTTACCCAGGCTGGTCTCAAACTCCTGGCCTCAAGTGATCCCCTCGCCTTGGCCTCCCAGAGTGCTGGGATTATAGGCATGAGCCACGTGCCCAACGCTTTTTTAAAATTATCAAAGAATTACAGCAGGATTCTTCTTTTCTCTTTGTCTGGGTTTACTGACTGTTGGAAGTGTGAAGAAAAAGCAAACATGAAGTCCATAAAGCACATTTCACATTTTTAGCCACTCAGATAATGATTCACTAGAAGAGAAGGTTGAATTTAAGGAAGAATATGAGATTGAGAATAAAGCATAGATTTCAATTATTTGGGCTGATGCCAATCCCCATTTCCATGGATAATCAAAGGCTGAGTGAGTTAGACATAATTTTTGCACCTAACTGGGAAGACAGCAGAGTTAAAACACTGAGCTTGTCTCCCTCATGTGGAAATCAGTATCATCCTGCCCTTCTTCCCACCCCCACCCATCACACTTATGGTTAAGTGCTTTCTGCTTCCTTCCCTACGTTCTCCATACTCAAAGGTCAATCTGATAATACACCAGTGAGGTCAGTAGAGGAGGCCTCCTATCTCCTGTGGCCCCAAACCTACTCTATCTGCTAAAAGTCATTGCACACAGCCAAGAAACAAAAACATCCCTAGCCACAGTTGGGTAATGTCTATGTGGCTGTCAAAATAACCAGAGGAAACAGGTAGGTGAACACAGAAAGCTAGCACGAAGCAAGGCATGCAGAAGGAGCACATCTGTAATTCAAAAGAAAAAAAAAATGTTAGGCACAGTGGTTCATGCTTGTAATTCTAGTACTTTGGGAGGCAGAGGCAGGAGGATCGCCTGAGGCCAGGAGTTCAAGACCAGCCTGGTCAATAGAGCAAGACCCCGTCTCCACTACCAAAAATAAAAAACTAGCCCGGGCATGGTGCTGCATGTCTGTAGTCCCAGCTAGTCAGGAGGCTGAGGTGAGAGGATCTTGAGTGCAGGAATTCTAGGCTGCAATGAGCTACGATCACACTACTGCACTCCAGCCTGAGCAATAGGGCAAGAACCCATCCAAAAAAAAAAGAAGAGCAGAAACAAAACCCTCATGTCAGTTTTTTAAGGAAAAGGAGTTACCACAAGTCTATATCTGTAAGATCTATTTTACCCTGAAAAAAATTTATGTATTTGTGTATTCATTCATTCACTACTTCATTCATTCACAGTGCTAAGCACTCCTTGCTTTCAGGGTACACAGTAGTTGGTACCACGCTTTCCTCAGTGAGGTAATACCCCTTCATTACCTGCACTTAGATGCGTTTAGATGTGTTTGTGGTTGAACATGGGAACACTCTTTTGGGGAACTGCATACTCTCTAGGTCCTTCCTCTCTGGCCTGACCTCCTGTTCTCTTGCTATATTGGCAAAGAAGACTGAGCTTGCAGGCAGAAGTTTTCTACACCACCCGGCTTCCTCCTCCCAAGCCCCCAAACAGATCCGGAACAAGTAAATAGTATGCACAGTCCACTAAGCTATCCTTTACCTTTCAGAGTGAAGGTAAGTTTACTTTGCTTGACGTTCATTAAAGAGCGAGCTACCCAAGGAGAAATGAGAGCATATTCGTACCTGGTCTCTCAGCCTCTCTTGGTGACCCATGATTGCAGAGGCGTGGTGGGGATACTTCTGCTTCAGATGTTCTAGGAACGCTTCTCTCTTCCGATCCATCTCAGATGTTTGCATTCCCAGTATTTCCTTGGAACTTCGGGGCCCCCCTAAGGTGTGTCTCCTTGGGATATTGCGGGAAGACTTGGAAACTGAACCACGACTGTTTCCATTAGAAAGGCGTTCCTTGGTTCTGCGGCATTCTGCATCTTCTAGTGATGTTACATGAAGATTGCCTTTCCCTTGTTCTGAAAGACAAAAAAATTCAGTTCACAATTAATGATTTCCCACCAGAAGTCTCATTTGCAGAACACCAAGAGAGGTTGCGGCAGTTGTTGATGTATGAATGTTAACTTCGCAAATCTTTTTTCTTTTTGTTTCTTTTTCTGCTTTGCAGCAGTCAGGGGGAAAAAAATCCACAATCAAAGAAATACGAAAAATCATACTTTAGAAATAAATATGTTCACTGGACATGGTGGCTCCTGCCTGTAACCCCAGTCCTTTGGGAGGCTAAGGCAGGAGAATCACTTGAGCCCAAGAGTTCAAGACCAGCCTGGTTCACATGGTGGACCCCTATCTCTACAAAAAATTAAAATTAGCCAGGAGTAGTGGTGCACGCCTGTAGGTCCCAGCTTATCGGGAGGCTGACGCAAGACAACTGCTTGAGTCCAAGAGGTTGAGCTGCAGTGAGCTATGATTGCGCCACTGCATTCCAGCCTGAGTAGGTGACAGTTGTGAGACCCTGTCTCAAAACATAAAAACAAGAAAACCCACAAGAACACGTGGTGAGGTTACTTGTGTGCAGGCAGTTGGGTTATTCCTTATCCTTGTCTGTAATTATAGAAAGAGTTAACTCCGGCTGGGCGCGGTGGCTCATGCCTGTAATCCCAGCACTTTGGGAGGCTGAGGCGGCCGGATCACAAGGTCAGGAGATCGAGACCATCCTGGCTAACACAAGGAAACTACGTCTCTACTAAAAATATAAACAAAAAGAAAAAAAAATAGCTGGGCATGGTGGCGGGCGCCTGTAGTCTCAGCTACTTGGGAGGCTAAGGCAGGAGAATGGCGTGAACCCAGGAGGCGGAGCTCGCAGTGAGCCCAGATCGCGCCACTGCACTCCAGCCTGAGCGACAGAGCAAGACTCCATCTTGAAATAAATAAATAAATAAAATAAAGAAAGAATTAACTCCAGTGATTCTGATTATTTCTGTATTTTAAATAACAGTTTCATTCTGGTAACAGGATTGTTATATAAGCTCAATCAGATTTCTGAAACATTTGCTTCATTACCAAGAAAAAAAATAGCTATCACCTTGTACGTAAGTAATTATTGACACATGTGAACCATTTGACAATTTTATTTTCTCTTCCTGGCATAAACCAAGCAAGCATAAGAATATCATCAGAAGTAACAATCGAGGGGTTATAAAGTAAAGCCTTAGACAAATGAAAAGGAAGAGCAATGGTATATCCTGATAGCCTGGACCTAAGCCTTCTGAGCTGGCTTTGAAGGGCCAAGTTGGTTTCTGCTAAGAACAGATCAACTAAGCCATGCAGTGTCAACGCTGAGAGTGGGGAGCAGGTAAAGGGAATCTCCATTCATCCTCGATGGTTGGGAGATGGGGTGTCAGGTTTGAATATTCCAGTTAGCTGAGAAAAGAGAGTTACATTTTTAAAAAAACAATTAGGGAGAAAAAGTAAAACATTCAGAAGCACTTCAGGAGTTAGACTCTCTTGATGAAGTCAGGCTCCTCACGAAGAACAGTTCTTATCATAAAGTATTGCTGATACAGGCAGAATAATGTTTCCCTGTCCATTGAATTCCCTGGAAAAAGTACTAGGCTGGATCTCAGGAATCTTGGCTTTAATCCAACATTTAGAACAAATGATGTGACCTGTCTCAGTCTCATTCTCTTCATAAACAAAATGAAGATGATTGAACTAACATTAGACATGCAAAGAGCCTTCTACCTCTAAATCTTTTAAAACTATTCTAATTTTTTTTTAAATAAGTGTCCAATAGAAGCATATTTGCCAATTATTTATCTTTACAAGTTAAGTGCAGAAAAATACAGATTCAATATTTGGGAGTTCTGCTCAGTTGAATGCCAGATAAACAGAAAACCAATCCTTCACGCTAGTTTTGCAAAGCAACAGGTGTTGAGAGTTTAGGCATAAATCAGTTTCCAGAAAGCAATGCCACCAACACTCTTTCCCTTGTCTTTGCCTGGAAAGATCTGTGTATAGATCTAGGTATAGATGCCCTTTGGTTGGGCAGGGAAAATATTTTAATCTCAGGCTGGTTTTCCTGTTCCAGTCTTCTAACCCTTGATGTGTGCTCTGGGAAAAATTCTTCTTGTTTACCCTTCAATTCTCATTACGTTGCTAATTATAGCATCTCCATCAGACACTGATGGGGAACGGGAGGAAAAGCACAGCCAAGTTAGTCAGTTCTTCTACTTTTCATTAGTTTCAGCAGTAAGTTTACAAGGAGAAGAAGATGGAACTATTGGGTTAAAAGATAGGGCTAAACTGTCATTTCATTTACTTAGGTTACCCTTCTAACACTTAGACTCACATCATGGCTACCTTTTAAGTGATCTCTTCCTTAATAATATAAAAATAACAGGATCTATTGAACAAAGTTAGATGCAGAAAATGCTGTCTCTCAGGTTGATAAATACCTGTGCAATCTGAAGAGGTATAGCTTTATCTTTTGAGTGTTGTGCATGTGTTTCATATCAGCCAAAATTGTTGTATACTTGATATAACACTCTTGCCTTTGTTTTGTTTTGCTTTGGTTTGGTTTGGTTTTGAGACAGGGTCTTGCTCTGTCAGGCTGGAATGCAGTAGCATGATCATGGCTCACTGCAGCCTTGACCTCCTGGGCGCAAGCAATCCTCTTGCCTCAGCCTCCTGACTAGCTGGGACCACAGATGTGTGCCACCACACCTGGCTATTTTTTTATTTTTATGTATTTTATTTTATTTTTTACCTTTTTTTTTTTTTTTTTTTTT